>NW_017732112.1:325300-326232 GCF_001890085.2 Hipposideros armiger | reverse complement strand
TTAGATGAATAAGGTTCCAGGAAACTATTCAGGACACCCTTTGTCCCTGGGACCAGACCAGGGGCTTCCTGTCCCCATTACAAAAAGTTTCTGTTCAAAACTTGTTACAAGAAAGGAGTCATGCTCCGGCCAAGCAACACCTGCAATGGATGCGGTCAGGTGCCAACAATAACTGCTTGTTTTGCAATAACAGTTTATTCTCGCTTCTGTAAACCTGTTTTCAATAACGGTTTATTCTCGCTTCTGTAAACCTGCTTCTGCTTAAGCTCCCAGAAATAAGTAAAACATACATAAACTCTCACTGGCCAAGGCCCAGGGCCGTTCTCCTCTTGCAGAGTGAGACTGACGCAGGCTTGGCCCAATAAAGCCTTTGGAACTAAAACTCTGTCTCTTAGGTCTTTATTAACGAGCAAGGGCCTAACAGGTTGTCCTGGTCAGGATTGGCTTAGCACCAGGACCAGGTTAAACCAGGAGGAGAAAGTCACCAGCTACTATAGCTGTCCAACCATCAACAGTCTCTAGAAATATTTAAGCAGCTAGAAGAGTACTTTTTATATGGTACTGTCTACTTGTAGAAGGAGGCTTGACAGTGAATTAGTCTTATGGCATTTTCAATTCAAAACATGCAAACTTCTTAAGCATATTTGAATAATTTTCTTATATCGACCTCTAAAGGTAAAATAAAAAGATAGTTGTGTTAATATATCTCAATGACAATGGCAGACCTAGATGTTACATTTCTAGTGTTTCACTAATTTATCTTTGGAGAGTCAAGATACCGATGTTTTAATTTTAAAATATTATTCCATATTAGAATACTTTTAAGAAGAAGATACAGCATAAAAAAATGATACTATCATTTAATTAAACTATTATTTAACAAAGGATGACAAATACAACTAAAATTAATTATACCAACAATGAGACACTGC
>NW_017732112.1:323909-324998 GCF_001890085.2 Hipposideros armiger | reverse complement strand
ATACATCTACATTATATCAGTATTCACAAACCATAAAAAATTTTGAATAAACAAATTTATTACCCATCCTGTTTGAAAAAGGCAGTTAAATCAAATGACATATTTTCCTGACATTAAAGATATTGTAAATTCATAAAACAAATCAAATACTTTGAGTTTAAAATGCTTATACCAATTAGAAAATGTATTTTTGTTTTCATTTGTAAAATGGTGCAGCCACTGTAGAAAACAGTGTGACAGTTTCTCTTAAACATAGAACTACCATATAGACCTAGCAATATATTCCTAGTTAAATATCCAAAAAGAATTGAAAGCAGATACTTGAACAAGTATCTGTAAATTAATGTTTATTGTAGCCTTATTCACAATAGCCAAAAGGTAGAAACAACACATCAAAAGAAAAGATGAATAAACAAAATGTAGTCTATACACACAATAGAATCCTACTCAGTTATAAAAAGGAATGCAATTTTGATATGCAATAAAATATGGATGGACCTGGAAAACATTATGCTAAGTGGAATAAGACAGACACAGAATAATAAATATATGACTTCACTTATGCGAGGTGCATGGACTAGAAAACTTCAGAGACAAAAACCAGAATAAGGCTGGCAGCAGCTGTGAGGAGGAGGGAAAGGGGCGTTATTGTTTAATGAATACAGAGTTTGTGTATGTTGTGGGTGATAAAAGAGTTTTTGATAACCTCCTGGTAACTACAGAGAAAAACTATAGTGAATACACAAAGATAAGGAAAAACGAATACAAGCATACCACCAAAGAAAATCATCAACTCGCAAAGGAAAAGAGTAAGAGAAGAGAAAAGGAACAAAGGAATTACAGAACAGTCAGAAAACAATTAACAAAATGGCAATAACTACATACCTATCAATCATTACTTTAAATGTAGATGGACTAAATTCTCTAATCAAAAGACATAGAGTAGCTGACTGCATTTTAAAAAAATGATTGGTCTCTGTGCTGTCTACAAGAGACTCATTTCAGATATAAGGACACACACAGGCTGAAAGTAATGGAAGAAGATTCCATGAAAATGGAAACTAAAAGAAAGCTGTAGTAGGGCCAGCC
>NW_017732112.1:320370-321279 GCF_001890085.2 Hipposideros armiger | reverse complement strand
GTACAGAATAGTTACTAGTTCACTTTTTACAGCATGTAGAGATGGTATTCAGGGGACAAGGAAAATAATGAGGGATTCTGTAGTTTCCTGCTCTGGTCCAGAAAAAGTGATTACTGACATTCCAAGAATGTCATTTTAGGTGCAAAAAGACAATAGACAGGCTCACAAGGTAAAGATTGACCTAATAGGAAGCTTCATGCTGAAGATGTGACTTCCCACCGTAGCCCACTTTAGTTAGAAATTTTTATGTTCACACCATCACATGTGGTTATTTTCAGTCTCCTGAGCTTGTCAGGTTTTAATCTGCAGCTCCTTTTCCGTCCATACATGGATTATTCATGGGGGGAGTGGGGGCATATTACCACAAAGGTCCTTCTAAGAAAGAGAAGCAGGAGGGTCAGTATCAGAGGGAGAAGCTATAAGGACAGAAACAGAGGTCAGAAAGAAGGGAAGCTGCTACAGCTACAGGAAGAGGCCAGGAGGCGGGCATGCAGGTGGCCTCTGGAAGCTGGAAAAGGTGAGGGAAGCCATTCACCTACAGCCTCTGGCAGGAACACAGCCCTTCAGACACCTTGACTTCAGCCTAGGGAAACTGGCTTTGGACTTCTGACTTTCATACATGGAAGATAATAAATTCATGTTGTTTTAGGCCACTGAATTTGTGGTAATATATAATAGAAACAATAGGAAACAAATACACTACCCCAGCCTTCAAGGCAACTGAAATGTTTCAGGGTGTTGTTATTACTTATATTGCTTCCTCAAATACATCTCTCCCTTATATATTAGATGCCACAAGAAGTAACATGTTTACAGTTGCATTTATTCATTTCCTAGTTTCCCTACAGTAATGACATGAGCAGGCTAAGAAGACCCTAGTGGTCTCAGTTAATGGGATTTACTTGATTA
>NW_017732112.1:310070-312919 GCF_001890085.2 Hipposideros armiger | reverse complement strand
AAACAAACTCAGTTGTCTCCTGATGAAAAGATGAATAGTATAATTAAACACTTATCCCCCCAACATTATAACTATATGGAAGATGCCTCCAATTAGCATCTAGGTATCATCCTTAACCCTGAAGCTATAAAGACAAGGAAGGCACTATTTATTTAATCATCATTCAATCATGCAACACATATCCCTTTGCCATGGATGGGTTCATGGGTATAGGATTGTGAGCGAAACCAGAAATATGCCCTGCTCTTGTGGAGTTTACAGTCTATTAGAGGACCACATGTAAGTGAAATTATCCCCCCCACACACAAACTACAGCTGTGCCACATGCTCAAGCAGCACATGTGTCACAAGAGGCTCTGATGGGGGAATTACCTCAGAGAAGTCAGTAAAATCTTCCTTGAGAAGGTGATGCTTTAGCTGGGACTTTAAGGATGAATGGGTATCATGTGGCTAAAGCTGGGTATTTAGATGAATAGGCATTGGCAGGCTACACTAAAAATATGGATCTTTAGCATAAAGAGAGATAATTGTTTAAATTTCAACACAGGTGACAGTAGAATTTATTATTTTATTTTCAAAAACAACTCTGAAGAAAATATGGAGAGTGGGCTACAGTATCTGCAGCTAGACTGCTTAACGTGCTATGGCTTCAGTCTGGGTCAAGGAGGGCTGTTGCTTGGACTTTTTGGGGGGTACAGTAAAAGTGAGGATGCAGGAGATAAAATGTACAAGATTGTGTGATAGAGGGAAAAAGGATGAGTAAAAGGCAAGAGTCAACAATGACATCTGGTTTCTTTCTTTTTCAACTAAAGTGTTTGCTGTTGTTCTTTGAGATGGGCAATGCTGGAATAAGACCAGGATTTTCTTGGAGAGAAGTTGAGCTCATAAATGCATTATTTTGAACATGTTTAAACATATTCTCAAAGATCTCAGTCTGATGAGGAACATAGACAAACCTACATTTACAGTAATATGCCGCAGATGCTATAATGGATATACTCTAAAGTGCTGTGGATTACACAGCAGGAGTGAAGATTTTATTACTGGAGCCTCTAGCAAAGGTACCACCTGACCCAGGATTTCAGGGTTAAGTTGCAATTTGCTGGATGGATAGGTAGGAACAGGGTTCAGGGTGGGAAAAAGCGTTAGGGGCAGTACCAACAGTGGACATTGTGCACAAAAAGAATAGAGGCATGGAGGTACATGGTGTATCCAACAATTATGAAGCATTCTGTGTGTCTGAAGGATTTGAAAGAATAGCAAGGTAGAGGTTGAAAGGTGGTTGGGATGAGACAAGTCCTTAAATATATGGTGACCATGTGATCTGTTTTGTAAACCGGTATACTTTCTAGATTAAGAAGGAAGCTGCCAGTAACTATGATAAGACAGTTGGTGTAAAGAGCTGACCAAGCAAAACTGGGCTGGAAGGTACCTTGCGTTCTCTATGGGGCTGACTCTCATAGCCACAGGGGGCTGTCAGGGGTCTTTTAAGGAGGGCAGAGAAGTGATCAGATGAAGATTTTAGAAAGGTCGGTGTGGCTTCTCTGTGGAGGGGAATATAGAATTTCCTTGCTCCTTCTGAGATGTAAATTATCATTTTATTCATAAGTTTTATCGTTTGGCTATTAATTCATTTTCCTGGCTCTATTTATTTTGATGAAACACACTTTAACTCTTGCTTAAAGTGGAAGGATAACTCATTAAAGTTTTGTCAACATAGGGAATGATGTGTATGGAAATTTGTGTCAATCTCCAGACATCTGGACAAGACATCATTTGACCCACTTTAGGTTTCTACATTATTTTACTACTCTTGACCTAAGTCCACTCTAATCTCTATTTTCCAGTCCTTCTTCATGACCACCTTTTGCCCATCTCTAGAGCAGGTCTCCATCGTTCTTGAATACCTTTGGTGTTCACCCACTGTTTTTCTCTCTATCGTCACTTTTCTGCCATCATTCTGGGGTGTCAGAGCATCGCACAGACGGTCTTCTGCTCAGTGTGTTGCTCAGGAACTGGGAACCGGAGCCAGTGCTGCACAGCCAAGAAGGAATCCGGACTCGGGACCAGATAATCCAGGATGAGTGAGTAGATACATTCCATTTTCAAACATGTAGAGGTAAAACATGTAAATGAATAAACCTTTGAGAAACTTCTATACCTTCAGCCCAGAGAAGGAGCTGAGACCGGAAGCCGGGGGGAGTCCTTGTTGCCATCAGGGCAGATGGATTGGCCCGTGCATTCACTTGGAGTCTCCGCCTTTTCGGTCAGAATGTTAGTGTGAACTGACTCCTCACATTCTTCAGTTTCAATAACTTGCATCTTCTTTCATCCTGGGGGCCCCTCAAGGGGGGGCCTGACCACGATTTCTCCATGGAGGCTTCCTCCTTTACCGCTTTCCTCTCATGAACTGTGCTCTTTATTCCTGCCTGTCTGTCCTGACCCCTGTCTCCTTCAGTCTACCAGCTGTCGTAATCTATACCGATCGCTTCTCACAGATGGTCATTGTGCGGCATTTCCACGCTGTGCACTGCAATGGCTGCTCGGCTTGTAGTCACTGCCCGGGAGTCCAGCCCTGTTTCCATGATGGCGTCTCTTCCTACTTCCACGAGAAGAGAAGAAAGCAATTGGGTTTGAACTTTCAAAAGTGTTTCCTCTTCCACCTCAAAATTCCCCCATGTCATTGTCACTCATCATTCTCCTTTCCTGTCACAAAAGAGGACTTTTATTCAGCTTTCCTGTCACAAAAGAAAAAGAGGCCTTTCCTTCCTAAAGCTGAGGCCCCTGCCTGCTCTGTTCATGACTCTGGACTTAAAACCATCGAGCCTCCTCCTTTTTTTTTTTTTTTT
>NW_017732112.1:306114-309240 GCF_001890085.2 Hipposideros armiger | reverse complement strand
CCTTACCCCTCTCATTTACCATATTTCCCTCTTTAAAAATATCTTCCTCTCATCTCATTGCTACTCATGCAAAATGAGTTTTTTAAAAATTTCAAATGAGTAGACAGACTTTATTAGTGCAGCACATGGAAGAATAGAATGAAAACTTATTTATATAAAAATAAAAATAAAAATATGAGTCTAAACTTAGTCAATATTATATAAACAATAATGAAAAATACAACATTGATACCTATGAGATCCAAATATGTATATATCAAATAAATTTATACAATATAATAAATAGCCTGACATTAAAACAGCCTTCAAACCTCCCTAAAATGTTTTATATGAGCAATTAAGCAAACGAGGGTGATTAATGGATACAACATTTACACAAATTCAAATAAAATTTTTATTGCTTGTTTTATGTGAAGTTGGTGTAGCATCAGGAAAACCAGTGTCAGTGTCAGAAGAAACCCTTACAAATAATGGTCTGTTTTAGTCCAAAAATGCAGCTTTCAGCATGTCTACATCGAATATTTTTCAAAATGACTAGCTTCCATTTACACATGTATTGTTTTGATTTAATAAGGTCCCAACTATTGGATTTTAGGAGAGGAGCTTAATGCTATTCCCCATTTTACAGCTGGAAAAAAATGGAGACACCAAGATAGTTATGATTTGGAAAAGATTATGGAGATGTGGCCTGGTAGAAGTCAGCTGTTCATTTTTTCCCCCTTACTCTTTCTTAGGGCTATATTTTGGAACTTAAGTTTTTTTGTCATTTTGCCTCTGATATTGATGGTAATTTTCTTACCTATAAAAATGCATGAATGTCTATTGTGTGTCTTAACAATAAAATTATATCTTGTAAGAGCTAAGAAAATAAGGTGTTTTCACAGTAACCCTTCAATATTTCTACTAGAAGAAATGTTTTATTTATTTGTTTTCATTTAAACAGATCACATAGTTGATAGCTCCCTAAGCTGACTTGGTGTGTCCGTGTCACCCTAGACCTTTTGCTGTCCCCCACTGGCATCATGCGCCCCTTTTGCACTTCTCCTAAGTGACATATTGAGGGCAAAAAATGCGCTGGCTCTTTTAATTCTTATTGGCAAGGTTAATAAAAGTCACTCTAGCAGGATGCTGGTGAATTTTCCTAAAATGAGTTTTTTTGGATTTCCAGCGGATTTCATTTATCGTAATATCCCTCTCCTCCATTACAAGTAACAGTTGACTCTCATTTAATCATTTCTTTCAAATATGCAGGTCATTCCAGAGCAAAACTCTTGTAAGTAAGAGAAATGGATATTGCTGTAATTGAATAGCTAAATTGGCAGAGAGCATAGAACACGAAATAAATTAGGAAGCAATTGACAGTAAGAACTATTTTTTTTCCCTGACACCAGAAGCACAGCATGAAGAAAACCAATTAAATCAAACATCTCATCAACCCATTAACAAGTGTACAATTATACTTTAAGGTTTATTTTTTCAACGTTTGACACAGCATTAAGGAAGTGATACATCACCTTATTTTATCTTGACACCTTATATCTAAACAGCCTGTTACTATTTAGCCTGGGGAGGTAAAACAAAGTCAAATCACCGAAAGATGTCCATGGTTTACTAGATAATGGTATACCACCATACCCCTTCAGATACTGTGTGATTTTCTGACAGTTCCAGAGTTAAAACCAATTTTGAATCTGAGTGATCTTGGGTGGGACGTTCACTCCTTAGAACCCCACTATTCCATATTGCCTCATATTCATGAGCTTTATCCATTTACCTTCCCTGACTGTCCCTTGAAGTCATTTTACCATATTACTGCCTATTCTACATAATTCAATCTTCATGAAATAACTCAAAGCCCCGATTGCTATTTTTTTGTGAGGGTGGGGGGGGTGCTTCAATCACAGCTCATCACTTTATAACCAGAATTTCAGAGTAAATGACTACATATAAGAAGGGAGCTTCAAAAAATAAGAGGTCCAGGAGACAGTAAAATGTAAAAGTAGNGTCAAGGTTAAAGTTTCATTGTTTTGTAGAAATGCCAGTGAATGCACAGTGTCTCTTGCACATTCCCACTTTCCTCAGCCCTTTTCTGGCCTCAGTCATGACATGATGGGAACACAAGTGCTGAGTATCCTATGGAAGGACCCTCAGCAGAGGGTGAGATGGTATCAAAGCTTTTGTAAACCAGTTGATTTTGGAGTCAGTTGCTCGGGGTTGAATCTCACTCTGCTCTTTCTAATTGTAATCACTGGGAAATCGCTTAAACTCAATAAGCTTTTATTTTCTCCCATTTAAGATGAGGACGTTAGGTAAGGGTCTTTACTTCATTCTCCATCATGACAATGCTCCGTGTCACACATCGCTTCTGGTACAGGAATTTCTGTCGAATAAAAACATTATGGTATGTCCTCATCCACCTTATTCACTGGATCTGGCACTGTGCAACTTCTGGCTCTTCCCCAAAGTCAAAATGACCATGAAAGGAAAACTTTTGAATCAATTCAGGACATCGAGGCAGCCACGGCAGCGCAACTAAAGACATTCACGAAAGAGGGCTTCCAGAACTGCTTCAGAAAGTGGCAAGAAGGATGGGATAAGTGTGTTCAAAGCGAGGGAGAGTATTTTGAGGGGAATTAATGACAATGTGACTTTTACTGTAATACATTTTCTTAAATTTAAACATTCACTGTATTTTGTGAACGCACCTTGTGTATAACCTACTTGGGGCACCGTCAGGCACATGGTCAGCATTCAGTAAACCAGAGATGTTGTTATACCCCAGGAAATGTCCCATCAAGAAAGCTTTTCTGAGTACTTCTTCATGATCCAATTGTCGGTGCTGTGGAACTCACAGACGTTTTCTACATCTCCTCTGTCAACCAACAAGCTGTTAGGCTGTCTTGGGAAGCTAGATATGAGCTGTCTGTCTGCAGCTGGCACTGGCAGCGGGGAGATCCCGCCTCAGTCCTGAAGAGGAGCTCTGGATGACCTCTCACAGTGTACCCCTTGTATTTATTATAATCAAGATGCTTTACAATGGAGAAAATACAGTAATCTGACCTCAACTTGTGCCAGCGTTCCTACAGGGCTGGTAAGGCTCCTCAGGTGTTGCTTCTCTGTCCCCAT
>NW_017732112.1:236548-300609 GCF_001890085.2 Hipposideros armiger | reverse complement strand
GTGATTGTTTCAGTGTTTGGCTTTCTAATTAAATGATGATGCTCACAGGGGCCAGGAGTATATTTTATTCATCTTTACACATTTTAATACCTACCACAGGGCTGAGTAAATGTGACGTGCTCAATAATTGCTACCACAGGGCTGAGTAAATGTGAAGTGCTCAATAATTGCTGGTTAGGGGAATGGATGAATGGGTGATTAGAGTTAAGTAAGAAACTGCACGCCAGTGAAAGATAACATGGCATTTCTATTAAGTTTATTCCTTCAGAGATTTGGAAAATATCCTCAATAAGCAGGTTAAGCTGACATGGTTAGAAATGAGGGTACAAACTTATTTGTAAACATTACCTGAAGACGTGACAAAGATTTCATGATAAAATGGATTTTAAAAGACTAATAGATAAATCCCGTGAATTGAATATATGACATTGGGATAGTCCGTTCCTATGTTAAAAATAGCAGTGCTGCCTTTTTGTCATGCAGCTCTGCTATAAACACTACAGACACACTACTGATTGGAATAGAACATTGTTCAATCTTCATATAGGAAACCTAATGTTCTTATAAATTGGGCCATGTGGCAAGTTTCACCCACCTTTCAGTTTTTCACTTGTTAATTTCTTAATTTATTTATCAATAATTGATGACCTATAAATCAGGGACTGGATTATGTGAATTTACTTTTTAAAAATTTATTGAACAGCTCTGAAATCAGCATGCTCAGTTTTCTTTCATAGGTTAGAGAACTCATAAACACACAACTTGCTATCCGTGCAGTAGCTAGTAAGTGAGAGGCAGGTCTTGTTATCAGTGTTTCTTCTTCTTCTCTTTGATCACCATGGCAAATTCAGCTACATCATTTAATCTTTCTGGAAGGTCTGTGTCCCTTCACTAGTCCATGCACATTACTACTGAACCTGCGAAATTCGTGTATTCATGTTCTATCTCTGTCATAACAAAGGAACGCAAATTCAATTAAAAGAATAAACAAGTGTATCATCTCACAGTTCTGTAGGTCAGAATGCTGGAGTCAGTGTGGCCTGGCTAGGTTCTTTGCTTAGAATATCACAAGCCCAAAATCTACTTTCCATGATTCCTGCATTCTTCCTGGAGGCTCCGGAAATAAACCTGTTCTCAAGCTCATTCAGGTTGTGGCCAAATTCAATTCCTTGTGGTCGTAGAACTGAGATAGCCCTTTGCTTGTTGGCTGTCTGCTGTGGCGCTCTCTCAGCTCCCTGAGGCCACCTGTGTTCCTCATCACCCACTGCCCCTAATTTCAAATCAGCAACCCTCAATGAAGTCCTTCTCACTCTTTGAATCATCTCTCTGACTAAACCTTCTGCTGCACTTTCTTTATCTCCAGCCAGAGATAGTTCTGTTTTTAAGGGCTCATGGGATTAGATTGGGTCCATTTGGATAATCCAAAAAACCTCCCTATTTGAAGTTTCAGAGCTTTAGTGACATCTGCAAAGTGCCCTTGGCTGTGTAAAATGATGCACTCACAGTGGCCAGGGATTAGGGGACTTCTTTGAGGCAGGAAATCATCAGACGTCACTCTGCTTACCACACTTGGCAGGACAACTTTCTTAGAAAATTCTTTGAAGAAAGGTATATGATAGGTGTGACAATGTTGCAACAATGTTGCTAATCTTTGTTGATATCAGAGGGATTATTCACTATGAATTTGTACCAACTGGACAAACAGTTAGCCAAGTTTACTATTTGGAAGTGCTGAAAACGCTGCATGAAAAAGTTAGATGACCTGAATGAACTTTTCGCCAACAATTCATGGCTCTTGCATCACGACAATGCACCAGCTCACACGGCACTGTCTGTGAGAGTTTTTAGCCAGTAAGCAAATAGCTGTATTGGAACTCTCTCCCTACTCACCTGACCTGGCCCCCAGTGACTTTTTTCTTTACCAGCAGATCAAGTAAGTATTGAAAGGAAGACATTTTGATGATGTTCAGGACATCAAGGGTAATATGACAACAGCTCTGATGGCCATTCCAGAAAAAGAGTTCCAAAATTGCTTTGTAGGATAGAATAGGCCAGTGATGGTGCATAGCCTCCCAAGGGCAGGACTTCAAAGGTGACCATAGCGATATTCAGCAATGAGGTATGTAGAACTTTTTCTAGGATGAGTTCGCAAACTTAATTGTCTGACCTTGTATATGTCACAATTGGCTCGATTATGCTGTACTAACAAATGACCTGAAAATCTCGATGACATAAAAACAAAGGTTTATTTCTTGACCATGTTTCATCAGTTTGGTTTCTGTTCTGCTCTGCATCATCTCTCAAGGACCTCAGGTGACAAAGCATTCTTTATCTGGACATTGCCAGTGATCATGGCAGAATGCAAAGGGATAGTATGACCCATCTAACGCTTCTGCCCAATTGGCTGAAGCAAGTTACATGGTTGTGTCACCCTCCCCTCTACCCCCAGCCCAGTGAAAGTCAATGCAAAGCAGAAAATGGAATATTTGTAGAAATATTTGTAGAATATTTGTAGGAATATTTGTAGAATATTGGTAGAAAATAATGTGATTTGCAATAATATACAAATTTGTCATTGCTTGCCCTTCTTTTTAAGACTAGTCGTCTAAACAAATACACACCAATTCCTTACTATAACTGAGGGTATTTTATTCCAAGTGCTGAAACTATTTGCAGAATTGTTCATAAGTAGCCAGTACCTAGGGTGACAAAACAGATAGCAGAAGAGAATGAATGAACTTGGGACTATTGGGTTGTCTGAAAAGTCATGATGCATTTTTGCAATGAAAAACATAGAAAAAATACATCATGACTTTTCCAACAACCCAATACTACCAAGTAAGCCAAAAATTATGAACATACTGTGAGGTAGGAAAGAAAAAAAAAAGCTACCTTGCTTTTATTTTCTAAAGCCCTATATATTAGAAAGTCCTACAAAATCCTACAATCTTTAAAATGACAAGAAATAATTGGGAAAATACTGACAATCCTCCAAATTAAAGACATTTTAAATGTTAAGGATTAAAATTGAGTTCTGTTATATGTTATCCAAATTATCTTTTCATCTTAATTTTTGAAATCACTGCAAGAGTGCTCTAATGTTAAAATAAATACCAGTGTTTCTTTACAGAGGACAAACAAAAACAAAAAGAGCATCTAACATTTACTTAACATCTCTCTTGAGACATACTGAGTCAAATGAAAACTTTTGCTTTTCTTTTTTGCTTCGCACCCAGCATGGCTGGCATCATTCAAACCTGTGGCACTAAGACTGGATTATGGTTGACATGGGTGGGGTGGGGGCTGGGGGCATGATAGGAGCCAGGACCAAGAGCCTGTGTGTCGGGCTGCAGGTTGCGTGTGGGAGAGGGCCCTTGCATATGTTTCTGCTACCACTCATCTTTGCATTAACTCCTCCAGTAGACAATTAACATCCTGTAATATGTGGATGACCAGGTGGAGTGGAGGTGCCAGAGATACATAAGGGACTGTCCTGCACTTTAAGAAACGTTTTATCTTTTCCGTGTTGGCTTGTGGAACTTAATGTCAATGTCAGCAACTCAGCTGACTTTTGCATCACATGGGTCATTGTTAAATACTTATGAGCTATAACCATCTTGAGGAAGACCTAGTTTAACAGTCCCCTCTGTTTGAAATTCTTCGATTTATCTAGACTCGCATGTCCTCTGCTCCTTCAGGCCACCTTTAGAGCACCTCTGTTTGTCCTGGGGTCACCTGAGCTCCCTGAGGACAGGAATGAGTCCATATCGAGTACTGATGGCATGTCTTGCATCAGAAACACCACCATCCAGTGCAGGAGCAGCAGCAATGTCAATGTCACACGGACCTGCTGTTATAGAGAATTCAATTCCATGTTAATGCAGAATTTTGGAGTTGTGAGCCGTGGCTAGAAGCACAATCACATCAAAAGAAATATTAAGTAGAGGTCATAGATTTTTGAAATTGAGCTACATAGAGGAGTGTTAAATGCCAATGAGAATGGTTCAAAGGCATGGCTTATTTCTTTGAAGCTTTATAGGATTAGGGATATTAAGTAAATTCATATGTTGGAATACCAGGCAGGAGAAGAAATGATCTCCTGTTAAGGATTTATACTGAGACTGAGCATTTTATCGACTCCAGGATTAACCCAGAGAATAGACACACACAAAGACACATTTCCTAGCCCAGAAGTCTTAGCCTGGACTTGCAGAAAGCTATGACTTCATTGGAAAGTCTGCCCAGGAAGCATAGGGCAGAGTGAGGGACCTGAGGCAGGGAGGACGGGGAGCCAATACACCGAGAAGTTACAGAACTGGCCACTTCCAGTGGGACTGACTGCTTGCTTGGCATAAGGCACCACTCACGTAAGAACCATCCCTTGGGAGGGCAACAGGGGGTAGACTGATCTAATAGCATCGTTTTCCAATTGGTTGAAAGTCCATCCTGAAGGACATCGACTTCCCTGAACTTCAAGCTGCACCTGTGTGAGTGAGGGTGAGCACCAAGCAGGCCCCTGAAGCAGCAATGAGAGAAAGGTGCTGGGTCAGAAGGATGCCAGGAAGGCAGCCTGTGAGGTCCTGTCAGACTGCATCTGTGTGAGGACAATCAGAGGCGCTCAGAGCTAGAGCAAGAGAGGGGAGGTCAACAGCGGAAGGCTGAAATATGCCTCGGGACCCCACTGGGAGAGGCACTTAAGATTCACTGTCCCATTCTCTGTGAGCTCAGGTAGTCGGGGAATGTGAATGCCTTTCCTCAGCCCTCCAGATTTCAAAAAGAGAAAATTTAACCAGACCCTCAGAGCTTATTTCTAAATGAAAAAGTTGGAAGTTTAGTATTTAAGGAGAATAAAGTTTAATGCAATTCTAAGTAGTTGTTTTGTAAGGTCTTTAATTAGTGGAAAGAAGCTAACATTTTTCACTTGGGATATGCTCCAACAGTAACTTCCTTAAAGGCTAAATGGTGAGAAAATAATCCACATAAGAAAAAAAATCACTTTAATTTAGGGGCTATCAGAAAATCTTGATTGTTAAGGATAACTGCAACCACAGATATGTGATAAGACTGTCATTTCAAATCATTCTGATATTGCCAACTCAGGTAACATATTTGAGTGGTGACAAGCAGACTTGCTCACAACATACTCTATATTTTTAAAATTCATTCTTTCATTAATTGTTGAGTGTGCATTGAGACAGGCATGGTTAAACATAATAATAAAATATGGCATTATCTTAGTTGATTCCACAGTCTGGAGGGGAAGCAGATAAATAAGCAAGGACTTATAAAGCAGCATGAAAGTGATGTGGTTGGGGTGAGTGAAGGAGTTGGGATGGTAGATGGGGCACCAAATCCTAGCTGTTGGATCCCTAAGGAGGAGCTGATAGCCAAGTAGAAATTGAAAGGGAAGTTGTACTTTGGCAGCCGATGGCACTGGAGAAGGATGACAGGAGGTCTCCTTGGAGAGAAGAAGCAGGTACAGAGGCCATTCCCGGAAAACGTGACCTTCAAGGACCTGCAATAATCATTAGGGTTGGAAATATCAACAGCAGTTATAGCAGGAAGGGTGACCTGTAAGGAGCTTTCATGCATGAAGCCATGAGTCACTGGAAGATTTGAAGCAAGGGAGTGGAACAGTCAGATTTGCATCTTTGAAAGATCATGTTGACAGTTGAGTAGAGTGAGATAGGAATTAAGAAGACAAGTTAGACGTGTCTCTGTAACCTAGTAAAGAAACAGAGCCTTACACTGAGGCTTTAGTAGTGGGTATAGACATATGTAGTTTGTTTAATGAGAGTCCTCATAACTTGGGGACACAGTGAAGGAAGTGAATGAGGAGAGGAAATGAGTCAAGATTTCTGACTTTAGCAGCTCAGTGTGTGGTGTCGTTTTTCGCCATGTAAAGCAGCAGGAAAAGGCAAGGGCTAGGGGAAAAGAACTTGGGCATGAGAGTAGAGAATAGGATGATTTAGGACAACTTCACTTGCTTAATAATATTGAATAATTATTTTTTGTCAGTGCACTGAACCAAACTGATTTTCTCAGTGGATCTGAAATAAAATAATTCATGTCTATGTGAGTCTACAAGTAAAATCAAAGTTGACATGGAATGGTCACAAAATTAGCCAACCATTTCATCCATGAAAATTTTAAACTTTAAACCCATTGTTGTCATATACATAAATAATTCAGAGTTGCCCATGAGTCTTTTGTGGCTATTTCTAAATAGATGTTTAAGTGTATTTTCACGGAATTGTTTGAACTTATCCATTCTCTTCTACAACAACACGTCAGTGATTTTATGGTCCTGCAACATTTTGTTAGAATTGATGCAGCTCAAAATCCAGTGTGATTTTAATATTCATTGATGCATCTTGCCTGTAGCCGTTATTACTGGGGTATCTAATGGTGATAACCAGTGATATAATTCTCTCTTTGCCTACTTTTGCTCTCTCTGTCGCTGTCACGCTTTCATCTCTATATCTCTATTTCTATTTTTATATCATCTTTTAAATTTTATTTTTTAGCACTTCCTTATTTCCAGGACACATGACTCTCCAGGGTCATCTTGTATTTTTCCTGCTATAGCCCTGGTTCAACCACTTCTCCAGGGAGTGTCATTAGAGCATCCTGCTTCTATCCTCTCAGTGAAGAAGCCAGAATGTGCTGGTATCTGTAAGTACTAACTCAGGCAGACACCTACAATGATGCTTATTTCTGAATTATCAATTAGCATATGAATGTTAAATTCTGAGCCCATATTGATACTTCCAACCCCAATCCAGCACCACTGAGTTCATTCTAGCCTTCTCTCTTTTCTTACTTTGAACTTCTTTATTCAACACTGAGAAATCGGCTTTCATTATTTACCACACATTTACTAATCTGTTCAACCCTAGAATACAACAAAAATAGTTTTATGATTCATAACCAAAACCACGGCAAGAAACAAATGTACCAACAACTGTAGAGTGTGTGTACAGCTCTGTTTTTCTCTAGCCTCACAGTGTCTACTCAAAGTAGCATCTTCCACAGTGAACTAAGTCATTTTCTTTCTTCCTCATTTCCTTAAATATCATTTTGTGATTTATTTATAATACAATTTCTTCACTATCTGGTAAAATTAAAAAAATAACACAGTGAAATTCACTTTTTGTGGTGTACAGTTCTATCACTTTAGACTAGTGCATGGAATTGTATATCCACTTCAGCACTGTCTTTTGTCTTAATTACAATAAAATGTATTGGGATGGCGATGGTAAGTAAAGTTACATAGGTTTCAAGTGTACAATTCTATAATATATCATCTGTATATCGCATTGTGTGTTCACCACCCAGAGTCAGTTCTCCTTCCATCACCATACATTTGACCCCATTTACCCTCATCTACCATCCCCCCTCCTCCCTTACCCCCTGGGAACCACTGAACTGTTGTCTGTTTCTATGAGTTTTTGTTTCTTTATTTGTTTGTCTTATTCTTTTTTTATTTTCAGTTTTATATCCCACATATGAGTGAACTCATGTGGTTCTTGACTTTTTCTGTTTGGCTTATTTCACTTAGCATAATAATCTCAAGATCCATCCATGTTATCAAAAATGGCACTATTTCATCTTTTCTTATGGCAGATTAGTATTCCATTGTGTATATATGTACCACATCTTCTTTATCCAATCATCTATCGAAGGACACTTTAGTTGTTTCCATGTCTTGGCCACTGTAAGTAATGCTGCAATAAACATCGGAGTATTTTCTGCATAACAATACCAACACTCCCCAAAATTTCTTGTGCCATCCCTTCAAAGACAGCTCCTTTCATCCACCCCAACCTCAGCAACCACAGATAGTTGGGATAATTTTTTTTGCATTTTCCACTGTGTCATATAAATTGGAATCACAGAATATGCAGCTTTTTTGGTCTTGCCACTTTCACTTAGTAAACTGCATTTACAATTCATCCATGTTGTCTAAATTAGTAGTTTGTTTATTTTATAACCTACAATGTATGTATTTGAATTTGTTTATCCATTCACTAGTTGAAGAACATCTGGGCTATTTTATTTCTTTGTCCATTATGAATAAATCTTCTGTAAGCATGTGTGTACAGGATTTTGTGTGAGTGTGAACATACGTATTTCTCTTGGGCATATAGCTAGGTTAGAGATTGCTTTTCTGTGATATTTTATGATTTTCTGTATAAACAAGCATGTTGTTTGTGAATAGAGACTATGTTTTTATTTTTTATCTGTATGACTTTATTTTCCTCATCTTACTACATTGGCTGGAAATTCTAATACAATGTAAAATACCACCGATGAGAGAAGACCACTTCCTTTGTCCCCAAACTAAATGGAAAACTCAGACTCACCATTAAGTGTGATGGTAACTGTTACATATTTTGCAGATATATTTTATTGGGTTAGATATCTTTTATCCTGTGGTTGCCATGAGTTTGTTTTGTTGTTGTTTTTATTCAGAAATGGAGCTTGAATTTTGTTAAATAATTGTTCTGCATCTATTGAGAGGTCACATGGTTTTTCTTCATGAAGTGTATTAATGTGGTGAGTTACACTGACTGGATTTTGAAAGCTGAAGCAGAGTAGTTTGACTTTACTGTCTATACTTTCTTCCCACTCACCTCTCAACAGATTTCCATCTATCTTCCATGCCTCTCATTTCATGTAACTCTCTTGGTAAAGCAATGGTCTTTATATTGTGTCATCTTTCCACTCATTTTTCATAATATCTGTCAATGATGACAACATTCTAGAAATGTTCTTTCCTAGTTTTTCTTTTTGTTAGATGGTCACTGCTCACCAATTTCTCTTGTCCATTTTAGAGGTGTATGTGCCTTAAGATTTCATTTCTCGCTGTATGTGCTTGTGTATTTACTCACTCTCTGAGACATGTTTTAAGAAATCATCCATGTGGTAACTCCCATATCTGAATTTTTGATCTGGAACTCTCTGTGCTGCATTCTACATCCAACACATTTATTTGGATATCACTTAGTAATCACCATAAGTCACCAAAGGGACCACGTCATCCTGTCTCAATCCTTCAAAATTCTGCATTACTGTTAGCCTAAAATTTATTAGTCCATCATCTCCAAGCCCTGTGTACCTTTCCAGGGTTATTTCTTGTCTCTTTCTTATCTGCACTCTTAGCTTAATTATATAGATTATTTTCTGTTCCCAGATCAAGTCACATTATGCTATGTCACACCTCCGAGACTTTGTACATGTTATGCTGCCTTTCTATAATGTTCCTTTCTCTTTAAATTCCTTCTTATTTTAAAATTTAGTCTATTTCACTGCATTCATGAGTCCTCAGACCAACAGCTTTCCACACTGCTCCATACCAGGATAATAAGGATTTAATTCATTGCATTCTCATTGCATCTGTTCATGCTACAATATTATGCTGTGATATTGTCATTTTACCATAATAATTGATTTACATGTTAGCACACACACACACACACACACACACACATCCTTAATCTACACAGTATAGGGTCAGGGACTGTATATTGATCCCAGCACATAAAAAGGCCCTACTACGTAGCTGGCAGTAAATACATGTTTATTGAATGAATAGTCCTAGACATAAATCTAGAGTTTTGCTCTAATGAGGGCATTTCTGAATTCTAAAAATTTCAGCATTTTAATTTTAATTTAGACCTTCTTAAGGTAAGTTTTTTGCAGGAATATGGCTAGCAAGGTAAGTTAGCAGGCTCTGGATATATGTTGAAAAGACAGGAAACTTGAGCAACAGGTGGGGTTTTGACACCCACAACATCCCATAAACTTGGGCTGGGTGATGGCTTCGTCAGCACCGAAAGGTCTTTCAGATAGAGAGGGCACCGGAAATGTGATTGGGCTCTGCCAGCGGGGGCACTGTAGCAGCTGCCAGTAGCATATATGCGTCATTTTAAAGTCACTGCTCATCAGCTAATGGCTTCCTATACTGGGGGCCTCTGTGAAAACTGTCTGGTGGCTATGGGTATGACATGACTCACAACCTAAAGATTAAGTACCATTTCTAATGAACTGATGAATGAGCATCATAAAATCAATGCTGCGCGACAGCCCAACTTTCTTCTGGCAAACATTGTGAAGGATCACTTCTTAAACTTTACCCCTTATGTCTGAGGAAAGTTAAACTTTTCACTGTTCTTAAAAACTGACGTTTTCAAAAAGGAAATAAAGTTTAAATGCATAGCAACTTTGTGAAGCATTTGCTTAATTATATGAGGCTATGAGCCAAAAACAGAACAAGGGTCAAAGCTCTCAGGCTGGAAAAAGAGAAATTATGAGTTGGCATCTTATGTATACTTATGCTATTAAAAATCTGGGTCATTTTTTCTCCTGGCATTATAGTGTCAATGAAGTTCAGTATCTTAATACTAACGACAGTAGGAAACTCTCAACTATTCTTCACTTAATCTACTCTTCATTTAATCTACTAATTCATGCTGTGTGCCCTCTCTAAAGTGTAATGACAGGTTCCTGTAGTGACTAGAAAGCTAAGCCCTAGAACAGGGGTTGGCACACATGGCCCGTGAACAATACCCACCCCACTGCCTGTTTTTGCAAATTACATTTTATTGGAACATGTCCACAACCAGTCATTTGCTTGTTATCTATTGTTACTCTTACATGTAAACAGCAGAGTTGATTTGTTGTGACAGAGACCTTCTCAACCATAAAGCCTAAATTATTTATTATCTGACCATTAGCAGAGAGTTTGTCAATCCTGCACTAGATTTCCATTTTATGGAATGTATAAGGCAGCTATGTTGTTCCTAATCCTTAACCTCACTATGTTTGTTACTGTTATTGTAGGTATTCTAATTCAATTATGTATTTTTAAAAACTGATGAGATATGATTACAACAACAAAAAAGTAGTGTTGATTCTATGAGCAAAAAGCTTGCAATAATTTAGAAAAACACAATAAAAACAAGTAGCTAAAATATTGCTGTTGAATTAAGTATAAAAATTATGTAAAATTTTAGGATTCTAAGATTCCTTTAAAATTTTCTCCTATTTTTCCATGACTTAGGAACTAAAGCTAAAAATTGTAAGCAATGCATTACAGGTGCAATTTACACACATACACACAAACACACACATACAATGTGAACCTCTCATCAGTAGAAATTTAGTCAATAAACCACAAATGGACACTCTGACCTTCCATCAAAGATTTTCAGAGTCAATGTTTTACATCAAAACATGGGTCATTAAGGCATTAGGAAAAAAACCCACAGTACCCACTTATTAATCACTGAGATAAAAGTATTCACTGATCCACCCATGCTCAAAAATAGAAGGATAAAGTTGATTAATCTCGCTTGAAGAAGAACAACGTATGAATCAAATAAGTCTAAAGTTTACTCTCATCCTCAATGATAGCAGAAAACTTAGAGTGAAATCAAAATAAATTTTAAATTATAAATCACAGGAGCCACCTATAGCAATGCAGCCAGAATTTATAAATGACAGATATTTTTGGTGGGAGGATTGTTGCAGTTATCAGAAAATCACTAAATCTTAAGGGTTTTAAAACTCTTTGTGTTTTATTTTTTCCAATTCGCTATCCTTTTAAAGGTCAGTATGGATTGAGTCTAGATTATTTAAAGGTTTTCATGGATTTACACATTGTGTTAAATATTTAATGAAAATATAACTTATATGAAAAAGCACTTCTAAATAGCACTTTTTTTTTCTAGTTGTGAAGAACTTAAATAAAGTCATTTCTCTCCAACTGATCCAACTGGATCAAGAAGTCACAGAAATATTGAAAGAGGAAATATAAGAAAAAAATCTGAGTTATATTTTTGAAAAATGTGAAAGAAAATTCTTACAGAATTGTTAAAACATCATCAAGACAGAGCATGCTATTTACTTTTGTTACATTAGTGTTGAATGAGATTTTCAGTACATTTGCTAAATTCTATAGAAAACTTGGCTGAGATTGACAACAGAAAAAAACCTGTACTACAAAGAGATAATGAAGAATGTATACTATTAGGGCCGGCTGAGTGGCTCAGTTGGTTAAGAGCTCGCTCAAGAGTTTGAGCTCTGAGCAACAGCAGTTCGAGTCCAGCCCAAGCTGAGCAGCCGCTGAGCTGCCAATAGGTAGCAGGATGGCTCAGCTAAAAAAAAAAAAAAAGAAAAAAAAAGAAAAGAAAGAAAGAATGTATACTATTTATTAATCTCAGACACTGTGGCAGTTCCAGTAATTTGTAGGAAGATGATATACAATAATGGATTAGTGAAAATATGTTTTAAAAGAAGAATAAAGTTGGAACCATGCAGTGTGCAAAACAAACAAACAAACCTCAGTATGCAGAAGAAGGAGGAAAGGAAAAAAAAAAAGAAGGGGACGAGATCAAATTAAGGTAAAATAATTTCTCAATTGGGAGCCAGAGGTATCCTAGGTTCTATATGTATGAAATGTAAAAACATACACGTAAGTGAACATCAACACAAATCAAGTCAGTAATGTTCATTGGAGGCACTATGTTAGAGAAAGACAAATTTAATTTACAAACACCTTCATTAAAATTTTAATTTGCAAAAACAATAACCAAAAATCATTATTTTAAGATATATAAGTATGTAAGTATAGCATTTTCAGTTAATAAATTAGTTACTGCTGTCATTTAAAAATTCAAATGCTGGGAGTGTTAACTCTAGAGTGATAGAGACTTAGATGAAGGGGGGACTTCGCAGCTTATCTAAATCACTGTCCCGTTTTTAACATTGGCTACTTTAACTGAATCATATTTTACTGAGGTGTTTCCAGAGAGGGAAGAAGCAGTGAGACTAACTCCAAGATAAAAGACACAAGGAGAAGAAGTCAAATTCTGAGAGTCCAAATATCAGTAACAAAGACAACAGACAAGAGCCTTTGTTCCCTAGGAGATGGAGGCTGGAGGGAGGAGCTAGACATATTTGAAGCAGAGAAGAGAGACCTGTATTATTGGCTCAGACCAGCTCGGTGGCTATGGTGACCATCCGTTACTCGGTGGCACATGGTGTCTCTGGGCATTTGGGGCCAGCTCTGGAAAACTTGGGTCAGAGTGGATAAAGGTAATGGTTCTCTCCATTACATTTCTGAAAAATTGCAGTTTCTGCTTTGACACTTCCAGTAACAAAATGGCAACTAATGTTTACTATTTTGTTAGGAAACTGTTCTTTGCATTGATCCCAAATTTTTACTTTGGCACCTCTAATCACACATCTATCGAAAGGAACTACATCCAAGTAAGTGTGGACCTTCCTCTGTTTGAACACTTTTAAATATTCAACATTACCATTTAATGGTCTGCAGATTTCCCATTTATGAAGTTAATATCTCAATTCTTGTGCAGGCCTCCCTGAGACGAAGGCTGTACTCTTTGCACTTACTTCAGTTGCTCTGTGTGTTATCTAGAAATGAACATCACAAAACATTTGTTTAGCAGAAGAAACAGGATTATTCCAAATTGCAGACATTGTTCTCCATCCGCAATGTTGCTGAAGGTTATAGCAGATATTTTCAAGAGTCAGGCAACAGAGCTGCCTCAGATTGAGCTAATATTGAATAATCAATTAAATTAGGCCTTATTCACACACTGCCACCACACAGCGAGTTTCTTTCACGCTGCACAGATGCAGCTGAACATTCCAGCTTATTGACTTTTCTTGAGTCAATATGTAAAAAGCACTTAGGTGTATTAGTTTGCCAAAAAACTAATAAAATTCAGAATTTTTATGTAGCTATCAAAAAAGTTAATGTGATGAAAGTAATTAAGGATATTTGTTTGAAGAAGTTGAGAGGGCAATTTGTCTTCAAATATTTAAGGATTAGTCATATGAAGCAAAATTAGAGGTCCAATTGTATTTAGCATCAGAGGATAGTCTGGCTTAAATACTTGTTCTGTCCTCACGTCCCTGCGCATTTTCGTAGCCTATGTCCTCTCTGAATTGTATTTTCCTGGTTTGCAAAATGGCAGCTAGAAAGATTCCTTTCTCAAAGGGTTGATGAAACAATGTATTTGAAATTGTTTAACCTATTATAAGTGTGTTTACTTGGGCAAGTCACTTAATTTCTCTAAGCTTAACTTTCTCATCTGCTAAGTGTGTGTTCTTTTGTGCATTTCCCCAGTTGCCTTTTCTCCCATGAAAATGACCTTTGTCTTCTCAGTCCACAGAGACCACCACATTCTCCTAGAGCTTCTCTCTCTGTGCTGTGCTGTGCAAACTTCCTCCAGGAATGACGGCAAGAATCACAGCCTTTGCTTCTCTTTTAGAGAGTTGTGTATTTTTTTCTGGGTTAGTAGTTTATAACAGCGGGAGAAAAATTCCAACAACTTTTAATCTTCCTGGGCAAAAGTGGAAGTCTTGGGTATTCTGTAGTGATGTATTCAATAAATTCAACACGTATTTAATTCCTCACCAAACATGGCAGCGTGCTATTATACCATATATGATATGGATAGGAATAATTTATGGTCTCTTTTTTTCCAAGGGTCTTAAAAATCCCAAAGCAAGAAGCAAACAGGCACACACAGTAAGAAGAATAATATGATGCATTTTATACCAACTGACATATGTTGCTTGTAAAATTATTTGCGGAATGAATGCCACAATGATATTAATTCATTCTTATTGAAGACACTGGAGAAACTTCAGAGGGATGTGATATATTTGATACAGATCTTGAAATATGCAAAGCATATAACAGATGAACAGTAGGCAAAAAGACTCCTGGTAAACCTTCCCCAGTTTCTTCAGTAAAAATTTGTTGCTTGCTCTTCTGTATTTTGTTTTCAGGTTTGTTGTATCAGTTATCCCTGATTGCTTTAGAGTATAACTGTATCACCGCCCAAACAGTGGGCGCCTTGAAAAGCAGGAACTATATCCAAGGCGATTCACCTTTGCAGCACTCACCTTCAAATTTAAATTTAAAGCCCTCTTAATCTAGTGATGAATCTTCTGCCTTCTTGCCAAATGCAGCAAAATCTGAGAAAATATTTATGAAAGGAGACAGCAACTGTGTGTTAAATTGAATAAGGGACAGAGGGTCAGGGAAGGATCAATAACTTTAAATGCCATTAAATTACAGGTGAAATCTCATCAGAATATGCATGGGATTTGCCAAATTAGCTGTGCTGCACTGTATCTCTCATACTAGGAGCTACCTGAAATAAGGGAATCAGTATTAATGTTTTGTAATCTTTTCAGTAATTAGAGATGTTTAACGTCGTATTTGCTGTAACAAGGTTTGACCTGTATGAAACTCCATTTACATGAGATGTTTTCTACAAAAACAGACAAATGCTTATCATGGGCATGAGAAACTTTGAAAATGAGATGGGAGCATCCTCTAGCATCTGTGAAGGAGCTTGAAAGAGAAATCAGTAACATTACAGAAACAATTACAGCTTTCCCATTTACCTAAATGTCACACCTTAACAAAAATGTAAAAGGAATAAATTAAAAATGGGGAAATTACAGATCAGAGTCCCCGTATAGCAGGACAATGGTGTATTAGGCTAAAAATTTTAACTCACAATTTTTTTAATTAGTAAAAAATTAGAAATGAGTGCATTTTATCTAATACAATAATACATACAGTTTTGAACAATAATGCAATTAATATAGAAGTATTATTGTTTTTTTAGGTGAAAAAAGCTATAATTGGTTGAATAATCGCCATCCTAAGATATCAAGTCTTGATCCTGGAATGTGAAAATGTTGCCTTACTTGAAAAAAAAAAACTGTTTGTAGAAGAGATTAAGTTGAGGATCTTGAGATGGATAGATTATCCTGGATTATCCAAGTGGGCTGTACTTGCCATCATATATAATAATACAAGGCTTTACAGTTAGGTTCCAGAACTTGTTGCAATGATTTTGCTAAACTTTGTTGATATCAGAGGCATTATTCATTATGCATTTGTACCAACTGGACAAACAGTTAACCAAGTTTACTATTTGGAAGTGCTGAAAAGGCTACGTGAAAAAGTTAGATGACCTGAACTTTTCACCAACAATTCACAGCTCTTGCATCACAACAATGCACCAGCTCACATGGCACTGTCTGTGAGGGAGGTTTTTGCCAGTAAACAAATAACTATTGGAACACCCTCCCTACTCACCTGATCTGGCCCCCAATCACTTCTTTCTTTACTCAAAGATAAAGGAAATATTGGAAGGAAGACATTTTGATGACATTCAGGACATCAAGGGTAATATGCCAACAGCCCTGATGGCCATTCCAGAAAAAGAGTTCCAAAATTGCTTTGAAGGGTGAACTAGGCACTGGCGTGGGTGCATGGCTTCCCAAGGGGAGTGCTTCGAAGGTGACCATAGTGATATTCAGCAATGAGGTATGTAGCACTTTTTCTAGGATGAGTTTGCGAACCTATGTATCAGACCTTTATGTTCTCATAAGAAAGACATTGGGAGATAGCACAGAAGGAAGAGGGGAAGGCCATATGACCCCAAAGACAGAGACTGGATTGATGGGGCCATTGGAGAAGCTGGAAGAAGCAAAGAGCAGATTTTTCTAGATTCTTCAGAGGGACAGCAGCCCTGCTGACACCTTGATTTTGAACTTTTCATATTCAGGACGGCGAGAGAATAAATTTCTGGTTTTATTTTTTTTCTTCAGCCATCCAGTCTGTGTTGATTTGTTAGGCTAGCCCCAGGAAGCTAATAAAATGCAGAAAGCATTTTATAGATTGAAGAGAATATGAGCAATTGCCACCAAAATATCAAAGTGAATTTTTAAATCACTTTTGTGTGATATAAACATACGGAGCATCAAAACATTAGCCTTTAAAAGGTGTAATTTATTGTACAATCAGTATATGGTTGTCAGTCTGAGGGTGGAAAACTGGAGTTTGCATGGAGGAAGCTAAATATCGTATCATCTGAGATAATCTCTGGGCCGAGAGGTCTATCTTGACTTGGTAGGGCATTCTTTTGGAAAAGTTATGGGTATGTTTAATATTATCAATTAAACCATATTGCAGTTATACTGCAGTTAATTCTGGGGTATAAATGTCAAATATGTTGGTTATTGAATTTTCCCTAAGTGTACTGTATTGCCATTTGACATTTATTTTACATTTCAGCATCATTAGAAACAGAGGTGTTTGCATTGTTTTGATCTAAGTTTATGAGAATGTTAGTCTATCAACATGGTACACATTTGGGCCGGCCGAGTGCCGCATTGGTTAAGAGCTGGCTTGGGACGCCAGCTCTGAGCAGCAGGGCCCTGGTTTGGATCCCACATGAGGGCCAGTGACATGCCCTTTACAGCTAAGATGGTGAACAACAGCTTGACCTGGAGCTGGGCTGCTGTTAGTAGCCGGTGACGGCGTAGGCTGCAGCCCCTGCTGCAGTGGGTTTCCATAAGCTACCGTGAGTGGCCAGTAGCCAGCATGAGTGGCAGGCAGCTGGTGTGAGCTGCCAAGAGCCACGGTGAGCGGCCGTCCAGAGGCCAGCGACCGATCTGCCTCAGCCGGGAAGAGTGCAGCGATAATACCAACATGGGCCAGTGAAGCGACATCCTCCACAACTAGACTGCAGAACAAAAAAACCAGCAACTTGTATGTTCCCCTTCCCCTGATTCCCCAATAAAATCTTTAAAAAAAAACAAAACCAAACATGGTACAAATTTAATGAGCAGTTCTATGAACATCCATGAGTCAGGAGAGGAATGCCAATGAATTCGTTTTCTGTGAAATATCTTATTAGAAATATAATAACCTTTTCCCACCGTCCAGGATGATTCAGAGATGTACAGGTGCCTCAAGGGCTGAAAGAGAACCTGAAATGGCCACGCTGATGCTGCCCAGGTTGGCCTTCCCAGACAGGAGAGAGCAGATTGCAGGAGGAAGGGCACCTCTGCTGTGGTAACTGTGTACTTTGCATTTCAGCTTTTTCACTGATAATTCGGGTTACTATGTTAGCTTTCATCTACAGAGTATCATTGTCACATGGATAGTGTACTAGTCTGCTACAAGTACCACTGACGGGCTGGATTAAACAACCAAATTCTCACAATCACGGAGTCTAGAGGTCAGCAGGGTTGGTTCTTCCCGAGGCCTCTCTCCAGGGCTCACCTCCTCCCTGTGTCCTTACAAGGTTTTCCCTCTGTGAGTCTGTGTCCTAATCTCCTTTCCTTTGAGGACACCCATCCTATGGGATGAAGGCCCACCCTAATGACCTCATGTACCTCTTCAAAGACCCTGTCATCATATGCAGTCACATATGAGGGAGGTTAGGATCTCAATGTGTGAATTCTGGAGGTGGAGGGAGGCACAATTCAGTCATACAGAAAGTTACATTTGTATAATGAATGTTTATATTTGTGTATTGTAAGAATATACACATTCGCTATATAAATGGAACTATTATTCATGTAAAAAGGATTCTGGTTATCTATGGTTTTTCTACCACGTGGGAAGAAAAACACAAAAAGTATTAAAATTTAATATATATTTTCCTTTGCTCTGTATCATACAGGTTGTGGAAATGTCCATTTCTTATAGAACAATATTTCTTGGGGGGGGTGTCATATAAGGAATATTCCAATTTTTATTCATTGCAAGATATGAACTAATATTTCATCAAAGTGATGGAGAATTCGGGTCATATTATCCTCCAAATTCACTGTCTATTTTATGATCAACGGGGTTCCCAATTGTGTTTTTTCTAGACTGGATGGTGTGAACAATGATATCATTTAATGTCAGTTGACTTTTTCAGGTGTAAATCAAGGTTTTAAAAAGAACATGTTTTGACAACACTTTCTAAGCTGTTATAGTGTAAGATATTAATCAATACTGTATAAAGATGGTTTCAGTTACCAAATAATTTTGGAAATTCTGGGTTAAACAAAACTAACATTTCTATGTTGGAACACTTCTTAGAGTCTTTGGTTTTCTCACATGAATTGATATTGAGGAATACAACAATGGAGCATTTATTAAATTCATTGGCGTATTGAAAAGCTTGTGGAAGGAGTACCTTAGAACACACATTTGGGAAGCAGTAAGGGTGGAGAGTCTCTTACTACATATTGTCCCTCCCTCTGTTAAAACTTTATGGGTATTCATTGATTATCCATTGATTAAGTGTTCAGCCTGGGTTTCCATCTATTTAGAAGTTGTGAAACTATGGGTGTAAATGGAATCTCAGGAATGGGAAAGAGTCGAGCCTAGGACTAAACTGGAATGTACTCATTAGAGAACCAGAGCGTCACAGAGGTTGGTGAGGGCTTTGTGAGTACCCTTCCCTTATCTTCAGGAAATTCTGAAAAACTATTGGTTCTTATCTTGAAATGAATGGTAATGCTTATCAAGGGTTTGCCCAAGGTCACGTTTGCTAATTAGTGGTTACGTGAACATATTTAAGCTTTTCCTACCAAAACCACAATTCCAAACAGTCTACACAGTTCCACATTTTAACGCAAAGAAATATTATATAGTTATAAAGTGTTATGTTTGCTAGAGATCATTGCAGTTCAAATTTATTATTTATTGTTTGTGAATTTTTGTGAGTTTAATTCTATGAGATCTTCAGACTAAATAGAGTCAGTCACAATGATTCATCATCATAGATAAATTATATAAAACATACAAAATTTAAAGATACAAGTTAAAAAAAATTTTTTTGATACATAAAAGGGTTTTGTGATGTAAAGACTGTAAAATATGGATTTTGTCTTCAAGGAAAGATCCATAAGCAACTTAACAGAGATTAGAATATGTGCTCAGCTAGGGCCTCTTTTTCTAGCATAATTTTGACATGGCCCTATTTGTGAACAAAATTAATATTATAATATACTATATTAATATTATAATATTATAATAAATAGCTTCCATAACTATCAGTTTCACTTATGACTCAATATTACTGCTTCAATGGCACAAATATAACTGCTAGAGGAAAAACAACCCTTCAGTATTCATTAATCAATCTTAAACTTTAATTATACTGTTTCATAATTATTAGTGTGCTTAGGTTTCAGCTGATTAAGAAAGCAGTAGGATTCATTATAACATGATTTCCAGTAAATGATAAGATCAGAATAGATCACAAAAAGACTGTTCATAGCAATTTTGTAAAAACACATCACCAAGTCTCATTCTAGATCTAATTAAGGCAATCATGAAGTAATTAATATAAACTCACACCTTTAAAAATGAGAAAAAAAAAGAAACCTTTTTTCAGTTTGACACCTTAAAGCTGAAACAATTTCAACCCTTTTCATCAAAACAGCTTCTTTTGCTTAATAAAGACTACATTAAAAAACATGAGGTTTCACATTGATTCCCTCCTGTCTTCTAAGGTCTTTATAATCGTGCATTATGACTTCAATCTTTAGAACCCACAGGATCATTCCAGTAAAAGTTAAATAACTGCAGCATCATTTCAGACACATGCTGCAATTTGCAAGCTCAGTTAAAGTAGATTTTGTGATAGGAGGTTGTTTGAAATTCAGATTTAAATTGCTGCTCATCCACACATTGAAATGAAACACTTTAAATCCACAAAATTATATTTAAACAATATCGTTTCAGTACTATCCAACATAGATCATTGCATACTTAAAAGGACTCTCATAAACAATCAATTTAACAAATATTTCTACATCACATTTTGCACAGCTGTCAAGGTACATTAGTGTACGGATCCATGCACTCTATGTAGTAAATGAACCTTGAAAACAAAAGATATCTTTACTAAATTACTTCCTAAATCAACCTAAGGGTACTATTATGGGCAGTAGAATGAAAATAAAGTGCCCCTCCCCAAAAAAACAACAAAAAAACATAATGCTGTAAGCTACAAATCAAAGAACCGTGGAATAGGAATCAGGAGAGTTGGGCTCTAATTCTTGATTAAATTTCAATTACTCATTCAAGAAAAGGAAAATCACATCAGCTTCAAAAATCTCACGACTCCCATTGGTCAGATGAAGAAGACAAGTTAAATTTCTCTAATTCGAAAGGCTCTCTAATTTTCAGGGGTTTATAGGGTTATGAATGTAGGATTATTTGTTTAGCATTTAACTTTGTTTCAGGCACTGTTCTAAGTGCTTTATAAATATTTACTGGGCACATTTGTCATGACACTGCTCTTTTTCAAATAACTTTGTTTACTGAGCTATAATTCACATATTGTTTAATTTACCCACTTAGAATGTACAGTTCATATTCATAGACTTTTGCATGCATTACCACAATCAATTTTAGAACATTTTCACAGCCCCCAAAAGAAACCCTTGCACCTTCCTTCATCACCCCCACCTCTAATCTTCCCATGACTGTCAGCCTCACGAAAACACTAAACCACTTCTGTCTGTAGATTTGCTTATTCTGGATGTTTCATACAAATGGAATTATACTATACCTGGTCCTTTGTGACTAGCTTATTTCACTTAGAATAATGTGTTTAAGTCTCATCCATGTTGTGGAATGTTTCAGCACTTTGGTCCTTGTTATTACTGAAAAATATTCCATTATATTGATATATCACATTTATGTATCCATTCATCAATTGATTGACATTTAGGTTGTTTCTACTTTTTTGGCTATAATGAGTAATGCTACTGTGAATATTCATGTACAAACTTTTGTGTTAATACCTGTTTTTATTTCTCTCGTATGTATAACTACCAGTAGAGTTGCTAGGTCATACGGAAATTCTATGTTTAGCCTTTGAGGAAAAGCTGACTGTTTTCTGAAGTGGCTGCCCCACTGTGCATTCCTGCCATCAGCACAGTAAGGTTTTGATGTCTCCACGACCTTGTCAACACTTGTTATATCTGTCTTTGATTACAACCATCCTAGTGGGTGTGAAGTGGTATCTTACTTTGGCTTTGATTTGAATTTCCCTGAGGGCTGGTACCATTGAATATCTTTCCATGAGCTTATTGGCCAATTAAATACTTTCTTTAGAGAAATGTCTGCTTAAATCCTTTGCACATTTAAAATTGGGTTATTTGTGTTTCCTTTATTGAGTGGTAAGAATTCATTATATATTATACCTAAAAGTGTATTATCAAATACATGATTTGCAAAGATTTTTCTCCCATTCTGTGGGCTGCCTTTTTACTTTAGTGATGGTGTCTTTTGAAGTGCAAAGTTTGAGATTTTGATGAAGTCCTGTTGAGATATTTTTTGTTGCCTGAATTTTGCTGTCATATTTAAGAAAGCTTTGCCAAATCCAAGGCTTAATTAAATATTTAAAAATATTTTTTATTTCTCAATTACATTTCACATACACTACATTTGTTCCAAGTGTGCAACACAGAATTTAGACATTTATATAGCTTATGAAGTGATCACCCAATAAATCTAGTACCCATCTGACACCATACACAGTTATTACAATATTGTTGACTACATTTCCTATGTTATACTTTACATCCCCATGACTATTTTGTAACTACTAATTTGTACTTCTTAATCCCCTCCCCATTTTTTCACTAATCCCCCTCGACCTCCCTCTCATCTGGCAACCATCAAAATGTTCTCTGCATCTATGAGTATGTTTCTGTTTTGTTTGTTCATTTATTTGATTTTTTTAGATTATTCATATAAATGAAATCATATGGCATTTGTTTTCCTTTGTCTGAGCTATTTCACTCAGCATATTACCCTGTAGGTTCATCCAGGTTGTTGCCACTGGCAAGATTTTATTCTCTTTCATGGCTGAGTAACTTTGCATTGTATAGATGTACCACTTCTCCTTTTACCATTCATCTGCTGATGCACACTTAGGCTGCCTCCATTCTTGACTGTTGTGAAGAGTGCTGCAATGAATGCATTCTTATTCTTTATTCTGTGGTTCAGATTCCCCTATCCCCAGGCTTTTTTAGAGATTTTCTCTCCTCTGGTTTTCCAACCACACTGGTGTTATATCTTTTGAAATCACCCCACAGTTCTTAAATGTTCTGTTCTGGTATTTTCCCCATTCTTTTTTCTCTTTGCATTCAGGTTTGGGACATGTCTATTGACCTCTCTTGCAATTCTTTTGAGTCTACTGATGGGACTGTGAGAAGCACCCTTCATTTCTGTTACTATGTTTGTTATTTCTACCATTTCCTTCTCATGCTGTCTTAGAGCTTCCAACTCTCTGCTTGTATTATGTATCTCTTTCTGCCTGTTGAAACCTTCCTGAATGTTTCTCTGCTGGTTTTTGCCATCTTGCCCTCTATTTCTTCCCATCTCCAGCATTCCCAATGTATTTCCCTGAAGCCTTGTTCTCTCATTTTTTCGCTACAGTTTTTCCCCTTCCTTAGAGAGGCTAAGGGGGGAGTAATGGGGTGACACTAAGCAAACTCTGCCCTGGAGAGCACCTCCATTAAGAAGGACCCAAGTGTTTTGTTTCCCTTCCCTGCCAGCCATGGACTGTTGCCTTACAGCTCCGTCCTCCACCGCCCCCCCACCCAACACCAACCCCTGACCTAACGAGGTCAGGAGGGAGTGTCTCGGAACGCTGAGGCCGGACAGAATGATGTAGGTTATCTCCCTCATTTGCATGGCCGCGGTGCAGCTGCACCATCCTGGGGGTTGTGCGTGTGAGAGTATGAAGGCACAGCAGGTGTTGGAGTACAGTGGGGCTGGTTTATGGAGAGCAGCCATAAGGCACTTATCACAAGGACTTTGGAAAAAACAAGTTTCACTCCTTTGAAGTTTCTTAATAAAAGCCACGTGTTGGTCCGATTCAGGACTCAGTTCCAAAGAGAGAACTGCAGTCCCCTGGCCTCGCCTTAACTCTACTCTTGTCTCTTTTGTTTCTTTAACCCTGTGCCGCCCCTCTGACCCCCCACTGCCCGTGCTGCGTGGGATGCGACAATGGACCCTCATGTGAGAACCTGACATGGTGTCTGAAAGTAGAAGCCACAAGCCTGCAGCCTCAGGGGTCTCTCAGTCTCACACTAGTTCACACCCAGCTTCCAGCAATTCATCAAAATCTCCATTTTCATGCTCCTGCTAGTTTTTGGCTTCAGTGGCTTCTGCTCCAGGTTAGCAGATCTGAACTGTGTGAGGCCCTTATCTCTCCAGATTTGGGGTGGGGGGGTAGGGGTGGGGGTGCTATTTGCCCTGCAACCTCATTTCTTTGATAGGCCCATGGAAAGTCATTGTCCAGCTTTTTCGTGTGTGTATGTGTGTGTGTGTGTGTGTGTGTGTGTGTGTGTACATGTGTGTGTGTACATGTGTGTGTATGTGTATATTTATTTTTATATTCTTAGTTTGGGAAATGTTATATATTTGTATTGGATACCTATATTTATATGTACAAATATATGTCTATAGCTATCTCTATTCATATTTTTACTATTTAGGAAATTAAGGATGATATCGTGATAAGGAAGGCAAGCAAAATAGTCAAGGTGGAGAAGAATTCGAGTACTGTGGCATGGTGATGCAAAGCCTTATACTGTATGCTTCAAGCTTCTAAATTGCTTTATTTTCCCGATGTTACAAATAGTATTACCCCAGTGAGAGCTCACATCTGATCTAATCTTATGTAAGAAGTCTTGGCTGTGTTTACTTGCTAGGAAAGCATAGACATTTTCAGGCAATTTCTTAGATCCTTAGCATGGAAATAAAAGACAGAAGTGGCAGTACAAAATAAAAGTAATTGTTAAATCACATAACTTGGTGAGAAATATACATATTAAGGTTTTTGAAATTCCATTTTCAGTTTGCGAAACAATGGAACCCTTCCCCTTTCTCAGAGATGTTACAAAACATTTTCTATGTTACCAGACATTGTCTGAAACTAATACCTAAATACAGCTTTCTGGTATTTTCATGGGAACAATATGGACAATAGGCAAGGCATTATTTTTCTCCTTTGACAGATGAAATTGATATTTAGAGAAATTATGTGACTAGCCCAAGGTCCCTATGAGAGTCAGCCTCGAAGCCCCCAGGTCCCCTCTTAGGGCTGGTGGGGTGGGGAGGTCCTGGGAGTGCTAAGTGGGGAACTACCTGTCTCTCAGGCCATGGAATTGCTACGGATTCCTCATCCAGCCCTCCACCCCCAACCACATCTATCAGTTTCCAAATTCTGATGTTATATACTTCCTAAATATTTTACTACTTTATCATTTTCATCTCATATCTGAGTTCCTGCTATACAGAGAGGTGAAGTGCTTGAGAGAGTTTAAGCTCTGACTTGTTTTTTGTGTTGTTGTTGTTTTTTGTTTGTTTCAAAGTTGACTTTGATTTTGAGGCAAGTTACAGAATGTTTAGGGCAAAGGCCTTGTTGTCAGAAAGACCGAGCTGTAGTTACTAAGCAGAGGTAAAAATTACAAGATGAACTGGTGATTTATCCTCCTCAGTCTCAGCTTCCTCTATTAAAATGTAGATGACACATAGTACATGTAACCAGGGCTGTTTCAAGACTTCAGTGAGATTCTAAGAGGTGAAGTGATGAGTAGTGTGCAGATACGTAGTTAATGGTCAATACATATCAGTTATTTTATTTTATTCTTGGTTATGATCCCCACTATCTGAACCCCCCACCTTGCCTCCAGGTTTGCTCCTCTTTAGTGCCTGTAACCTCTTCTTGATCTTTGTGGAAATAAATGAAGACCAACCAAATGAGAAAAGTTAAAGCTATGTACCAGAACTTGCTACAGCAAGGGCGTCAGTCAAGGTCACTTGCATTTCAGTGCAGATGCAAAGGCAGACAGAAGAGTGGGGACACTTTGCAGGGGGAAAAGGGGAAGCTTCCGGTGCACCTGATTGTAGGCTGTGGGCTTGCTGCAAGGGGCGGGGGGGTGCGGTGCTGTAGACAAGCTGACTAGAAAGGGGCATCCTATGGTTAGGAGAGCAGTTTGTCTTTGTCTGGTTGGTCCTAGGTTGGAAGTGCGGACACAGATTAGTGAAGCTGTTAATTCCTAATCAAGTCCTGGTCACTTTGGGTCAATTTTACGGAAGTTATTGTTTGGTTCCCCAGATTGTCACTAGAAACAGCAGGGGACTTCCTACGAGTCTGACTCACAGCCGGCTGGCTTCCTAGGCTGGCTGTTGTGCACATGGGGTTGGTTTCCTGCCAGGATGCTGTCTGTTATGGGTCAGAGTCCTAATTTTGCTTATGGTCTGGCCATTGTCCATTTGTATATTTAGTCCTCACCTTTCTCTCATAGTGATGCATCTAAGATGTGAGTCATAGAAAGTGACTTCTCACTTATACCCCTTCAATGGCCCACATCTCCAGGATGGACTCAAAGTCCCCAGCAGAGCACTGCAGGTCCTCCGTGGTTCTCCTACTCCTCCTTCAGCTTTATCTAAAACCACTTCCGCAAGGAGGCTGTGCTGTATCCGGAAGAAAGAACAAGACCATATGCGTGTCCAGCGCACACACCGTGCCTTTTGTTAGCTCTGCTTGTTGACCCGTCTACGAGGGGCACCCTCCACCCGCTCGCCTTCTCCGCCTCTCCCTCCCATCAGCCTCCGCTCAGCGTCTTCTCCTAAAGCCTTCTCTGGAGGTCACCGGCTCCTCACCTGAGCTCCTGGAATACCCTGAACTTGCCACATGGCACTGCAACCCCATCTTCCTGCTTGTCTGTCTCCCCTACCAGACAGCGAGCTTCCCAAAGGAAAAACTGTTCTTTTGTCATCTTCCCCAGCGTCTCACACAGTTCCTGGCACACATCTGATGCCCTGCATTGAATAAGCGTGGGGATGAGGAACAAAATTTTCATCTTCTGACTTCTGTCTGCGTTTTTTTCCCAATATATCATGTCTTATGAAAATGTGACATTAAAAATGAATGCTAGAAAATAAATTCAAGTGGTGGAGTGGAACCAAATGTGATTAAGGCATTTTCAATCTGTCCTCCATGACATTTCAGAAAATGTCTGTATTCCAAGGTTCAGTATGACGTGAACGGTTCACACACGACCATCAGAAGGCAGAAGCCGCTCTTTCCTGACAATAAAAACAAAATAAAAGCGCACTTTCTGAACATTTGTTTGTATCGTAGAATTTAATACCTGTAATTTTTTTCCGATTAAGATGCCAATAATGAGAACCTTCACACACTAACCAAAGAGAGCCAACCTTAGGCCAAGAGAGAAAGCAAATCCCCTCAAAGAGAAAAGCTGTCAAAACACCCCTGGATTGAGTGGTACATGTTTAAAGTGGTTCCTTTCTGCTGAGGGCCAATGCCTGCACCGCCCTGAGGACTCTTGTGGATGACTGACAGAGACCTGTGTCTCTTGTGAGAAGCCCTTGCTTTTCTTCTCCCCAGTTCTAGGCCATGCTCTCTCCCTGATGGGAGTTACGCCTGTCCTCTCAGCCAGTCTTTCCATCTGTTCGCTTGCCCATCCAATCCACAGCCCACAGTTCCTAAAGCATCCTCTGACCATGTTATTCACCTGCACGCTTTTCAGTTCCTTAGGGCCCACACTGTGGCTTGTGCCCAAGGTCATCTGTCTAGTGTCTACAGCTTACCTTTTTCACATATAGCATTTCACTTACACTCCTGATAAATTAATCTATGTACTTTTTCATAATATATCTTGCACTGTCTTGCTTCCATGTAACTCCTCAACGTGAAATTTGCTACTTTTCTGTGGAGGTTTTGCTGATCCCTTTATCTCAGGGGTTTCCACACTTGCCTGAAGCAGGCAGGAAGGAGCTAATTATAAACACGGATTCATTGCCCTGGAGTCAGCATCGGGCATTCCTAAGAAATGTGCCTACAGGAGACATCCTCTTACAGGAGACATCCTCTTACAGGAGACATCCTCTTTTGGGCGTCATGGTGCCTAAAAGATCTGTCTTAATGTGACATCAACATATTATGGACTCTGCAATTGGATTAGATGATGCAGATTAATAAAAGTAGCAGATTTACCAATGATATTTTATTCAGACATTATATGAGCGCCTCAGTGTTCTGCATCAAATACTGTTATTATTTTTATTTATATTTGGTGGGCTTTAAGGAGATTGGGAACAGCATCAAAATCTCTAGTATGAGAATTTTGGATGCATCTAGAAGCTGCATTTTTAAGAGACACTCAAAGTGATTACTCTTTAGACTAAATGTTAAGAGCCATTGTGGGAAATAATCCAACATTTTTTATAGCTTTCTATGGTTGGTAAAACTTTATACTTCATATTTCCTTGAGTGGCTTGTCAATGCCACAGAAGGTCATGTCTTATATTCTTTGAGTCTCTGTCTCTGCAGAGCCCAGCGAGAATGTCTTTTAACCCAGAAGGAAACTGTGAAGTGGTAAATCCTCAGGCTACAGAAATTTGAGGGAACACATTGTTTGATATTCCCACAGAGCAACAATTTTGAGGGGCAAACAGGATATTTTAATGCAATACAATTTCATTTAGGAGATACATTGCTGGCAAAAGCCTGGTCTGCTCATCATGTGAAGCCATAATAATTGGACATGAGACATAAAATCAAGGGTCAGTAAGCAGGTTCACCACACCACCTACAGCACGCGCAGGTGCAGACTCGGACCTGGAAGATTATGTACTTCTATTTCTGAACATTTGGTGATTTTGAGTAATTGCCATCTGTCTGCAGTTGATGCAGTGATGGTGGTCCAAGAGTGTGCTCAGACCACACTGAAAGGAGTGTATCATCCTGGCACATGAAAGAGGGCCAATGAAAATGCAGAAACGAGTGATCAGAGAAGAAATAAAAAGAGGGCAGACAGAGTCAAAGTAAGAAACCTCCCTGCATTGGGAACTTGCCAACTTGGAGATAAAACCAGGCCGAATTGTAGGATTGTATGTTAGTTGTCATTCAAATCCTTTGCTCTCTCTCTTTTTTTTTTTTTTGTATCTGAGCCATCCTGCCACCTGTTGGCAGCTCAGCGGCTGCTCAGCTCAGGCCGGGACTCAAACTGCTGTTGCTCAGAGCTCAAACTCTTGAGCAAGCTCTTAACCAACTGAGCCACTCAGCCGGCCCTCCCTTGCTCTCTTAATGGTGTGTCGTTTTGTTTGTTTGTTTGTTTTATGTTTGTTTTTTAGCATTGTCACCATTGTTAAATAATTTACAGATGACCTTAATTAATCACTGTGTTGGCCTTTGAATTTGCAGAAAGCAAAGGTGATCTACAAAGTCTTGGTCAGAGAAGGAATACAGATGACAGTGTGTGCTCCGTGACAATAAACTCCCAATGAGCTGCCTGGGTGCACTTGTTGTTGGGTGTTCTTGATTTGAAGCCTCACTACTTCCCTGTCATTAGGTAGCAAGTGTCCTTCAACCAGATGGAATGAGTTGGCTATGTAATTAATACTTACCTACCATTTCTAATAGGTGAGGGAAACTGGGGGAGGGGAGAGAATGGCTGATGTTGCTGTGCATAACTGGTAATATAACAAATACGCCAATCAAATTTGACAAATGGGATAAAAAAGCTAAGAGATCCAGGGGTGTCTTTTATTTTGTTCTTTTTTCCCCCCAACAGACATAATGCTAGTGAAGAAAACCATGTATCTGCAGTAAACCTGATAATTAGTCATCACCGTTTCATCCTGTGCTGACCATTGAGCACCCTCCTTAGGATGTTATACGTCACAAATCTGGAGCAAAAGGGCAGAGCACTCGCTCACCAAGGCTGGTCGGTCTGTGACTGTGTGTGGCTCCAGCAGGCACTCCGTCACATGATGTCACCATGCCCTTCCAGCTTTATTAGGACTGCTCGGGACTCGAAATTTGGTCAGTCCTTATATACAGGAGGTCTACATTAGAAAAAACATGGGAACCTAAGTTTTAAGTCAACAGATATAGACAGCCTGAATCCACTATTTTCTTTATTTCTCCAAGTGTAAGGGGCAAGGATCGCAGATTGAGACTCTAGTGCTTCCAGGTGCCCCGCCCTCACAGGTGGCAGGTGTGGCCACTTGGCCACAGCACAGCACCCGTTTCCCCCTTTTCACCAAGACCCAATATCATTTTGCAAGTCTTCTCCACACAGTCATCCAGGAGCCACCACCCACTATGTGCACCACACTGACTTTCCATTTTGAGCTACTGACAGCTTTCTATTACATTACAAATTCTTCAAGGCCTGTATCTCTGTATTTTCTATCATTTCTTGTCTTCATCAATACACTAGGTATTAAAGACAGCGAATGAGTCACTGTAGAAGTGATGAATAAGTGAGAATGAGCCTCATAGTTTAGAATTATAATAGAGAGGGGGAAACCAAGCCATCAGGGTAACACACTCCAAGCCACCTTCCATGAAGACGGTCCTGGCTTCCCAGCATTTTCCCCCAGATTCCACACATCACACGCTGAGGTGAGGTGGAGGGACACAGGGGCGTGATCAGGTCATTGCACTGGCTCACTTTGCACCCTCAGAACTGCAGCACATGAGTCATGTTTGCTAAATTAGAACCAGAAACTGGTTCTTTCCTTCCCTGCCCTCTCCCCTGTGCCACTAGCCAACATGGCACTAAACCGTAAAAAAAAGTGTGATGTCCCTAATTCGCATTCTGGTGTCACAGTGTTCCCTGCCACTCTCCATTCTCATTGTGAGCCTTTCAGTCGGCCGCTATGAGCCCTGGCCGCCCAGCTGGCAGGATGCAGACGGCACTGAGATCTCAGGAGCCCCGATTTACTCATGGCTGATGTGCTGAACCGTATTCCCCTGTCAAGCTTTGCACTCCTTTTACATGAAAAATTGCTCCCTGTGGCCTGATCTTTAGTCTCATTTCTTGTCTCCGCACCTAAGATGCTGATTCTCTGGCACTGACCGCAGCTCCTCAGCTGGGTCAGAATTCCCAGACTCGCTTCATTTCTGTACCAAGTAACGCAGCTGGGCTCTACTGACATCTCCTAACAGCATTTCCCCTAAATTTGCCATTTATCTCATGGCAGAATAAAATAATCCCTTTTGGTCTTTCTTTTTTTTTTTAACCCAAAGGGTTTTCTTTTCTTCCTGTCTCCAGTCCTAACTCCTTCCTCTGGGGTGCCCTCACTTGTCAATGTGACACTGGTTATTGGAAGGTGCCATCCCTGCCAGCCCGTGAATGACATGGCTGGGTTCACTTGACAGTTGAGAGAGGCAGCCCCATTGTTCTCTTAGTGTGCACCAGAGGGTGAGCCCTGCTTTTTGAGAATTGCTTTCGGAGAAAAACCCTCTGAACTTATTAAACTAAAGCTTGTGTTGTATTCAGGTTTCCTTAGTCCTTAGTTTTCCTTTATTTTATTTTGTTTTTTATTCCAGTATCTCATTGAGAATGCCACATTCCATGTTATTGTCATGTGATGTTAGGCTCCTCTTGGCTGTGACAGCTTCTCAGTTTCCTTGTTCTTGGTGACCTGGGCAGTTTTGAAGAACGGTGGTCAAGTATTTTGTAGTGTGTCCCTCAATAGGGATTTTTTTTCTGATGTTTTTCTCATAATTAGACTGAGGTTCTGAGTGTTGAGGAGGAAGACACGGATGTACCATTTTCTTCACATCAGATCAAGGGTACGTACTATCAGCATGACTGCTCCCTGTTGATGTTACTTGATTGCCTGGCCACGGAAGTTTTGTCAGATTTCTCCTTTGTAATGATGCCTTTTTCCCCCTTTTGTACGGAAGTAACGGTACATCCCACCTCCCACACTAAGGCGTGAGGGGTGCTGCTTCACCTCCCTGAGGGCAGAATCTCTACACACATGTTTGAAATTCTGCAAGAGACATTTGTCTCTCCTCCTCCATTTATGTGTTTATTCAGTCATTTTTAAATATCAGCATGAATGCGTGGATATTTATTTTACACATGGGGTTATATTTATTTTACCCATGATAATAATTATAATAACATTTTATTTATGTTGTTCTTCAAACCATTTCAGCTTTGGTGGATTTTGTTTTATAACAAAAAGTAACTCCTCTGATGGGGGTCTCATTCACATTTTCTCTAAAGATCGAGGGAAGATAAACAGTAGGGGTGTTTGGGTTTGGAGTTTTGGCATGAGTTACACATGATGCCTCCTTTGTATGGTCGGTCACTCCGGCTTCCCGTTTTGGACATTAGGAACTGTGCAATCAGAGCATCATACTTCAAATGTGTAAGAGCTTAGGATTCCGATGTTTTTGTTTCACTGGAGAAAAAACAAACTTCTTTGAGTTTTTCATATACTTTTGTTTTCCCTGAAGTCTCTATTATCTGCCTGTTGAAACAGACATCCTGCTACTCAGGAAGAGATAGAGTAAGCAAGGAACAAGGCAAGACATCCTCTCTTAACCTGTCTCCAAAAAGAGGATTAACACAATCAACATACATGTTATGATTAGATATTTTCTGAATGCTCATATTAAGAATCACATTCCATTAAGAATCACAAAACATTCAATTAGAAAATAAATGCTCCCAGTGCAACACCTGGTGATGTGCTAGACAAGAAATATTTATTGAAATAATGAATGATATTTAGAATTTTTTTTCATCCCAAACAGTTTACTGATCAAGAAAAATATGTGAGCTATGCTAATCTCAGCTCTGTATGTTACATTTCTGAGTTCCTTTCACCATGTATCAACTACTCCAGTCTCTCCTAACAATTGTTATTTTTTACAATTTTACAGATTTGTAAAAAAAGTATATTCAGCAAAAAGTTTATGAGGAAGTATATCAGAATGGTTTTCCCTTTTCTAGGTACCGAGACTACAGATGGTCCTTGTTCTTGTATACATTGTCACCTTTGATTTGTTAATGGTTAAACGTGCTCTATTTTCTTAATGCAAACATTTCTACTGCTGATACACTTGGTCAGTTGGTAGTATAAATTTTGTTCCATATTTGGTCCCATTGCAATGGAAGCTAAACAATTCTAACTAGGGAACTTTAGATAAGTAACAACAATGCATTTTAACACTTAACAAGACTTTTATCCCCAATATACTGGGCTGTTTGAAAATAAGAGATGCAGGGTATTATATCTTCATCTCTGGTAATCTAAGGGAATCTGTGGCAGGAAATAGATACAAACATGACAGTCATTTTGAGGGGACGCAATCACCAAGAAAGCAACCAGGAGCATGATATCAACCTCAAGTCTGTGAAAATTCTAGCAATCATGCTCTCCACATTTATAGAATTCTACATAATTCTATGAATTGTGGCATCAACACCAGGTCAGTGGAATTCAAGTTGCTTCATGGTTTCATGGACTGGAAAGGTGGAGAAATATCACTGGGTTCAGCCAAAGGGAATGGAGTTTGCAATATTAAGTCATCCAGGGGGGCTCAACGTCTATATTAGTCATGGATCTTGGATATTTTTAGGAATGCTGAGAAGGGAAAATATTGTCTCAAGTCAACATATCAACAGTGTACCATATTTTGCCATGTATAATGCACACTGATGTTTTTGTCCCAAACTTTCAGGGAAATAGAATTAGTTCTACCCATGTATAATGAACATCCTTATTTTTTCCTCACATTATTTGGGCAAAAAAGTGCTCATTGTACATGGCAAAATACACTAATTACCTGAAAACATTGAAAAAAATTCCACACAATATGGTGCTGTCATGATGTCATCTTTCCCACATTATATGTTCCAGGGATGGAAACATATGTTTATCTTTGTTTCTCTCAAAGTATGAGCTTGTAGTTTTAGACACAGTAAGCCCTCAAATAATTTTCTGTTTGTTAAAGTAAAGAACCAAAAGGTTAAATTGAAAAGTCATTTGACTATGTATATATGACTATGACATAATTTTACTACCAACTTTTTCTTTTCTTTTTTTTTTCTTATAAGTTTCAGGTGTACCAAACAATGTAATAGTTATACATTTACCCCTCACAAAGTGATATCCACCCTCTCCCAATCTATTGCCCCTCTGACATCATATATATCTATTACAATTCCATTGACTCTATTCCCTATANCTATATATATATATATATATATATATATATATATATATATATATATAATTATAGTTGACATACAAAATTATTCAGCTTCAGCTTCAGGTGTACAGTGCAGTGGTCAGGCATTCACTACCTACTTTTGATGGCTTCTCACTTTCCTAGCAGCTGCCTCTGACCCTGCTGCCGGCTGAGTAATCTGCTGTATCTGAACCCCGGAGGGAGCAGGCACTTTGGGGCAGAGGGAAGGGCCAATGTTGCCATTGCTGTATGAATGGGTAGCGTTGTCCTGAAATTTCTCCATTATGAATATTGCAGTCACCCTAGCTGAGTTGTACCATGGTGTATTCCTTTCACATGTTTCCTGCCTTACTTTTGTCTAATTGTCCCCATTCAATTCCCCAAGATGGTTGTTTCTCTATTAAGGATTTATCTTATTTTTTCACATGTTTAGACTAGTATAGCCAGAGACCAATAAGCATGGCCTTTATTCTCAGAACCGATGGCAATTCAGAACCTCATTTACTGAGGGCTTTGTCCTGCCACTTTCTGTTAAAGGGAACTAGTGGGACTGCGGGTAAGACCCTAGCTCTGACACTGCAGTTTCAGAGCTCACACACAGCTGGACGGAACAATCATTAGATGAGCCAGGCAAGCTCAGGATCTCAATTTGGGGAGTTAAACTGAATTTGAATTAGTCCTGTGGTTGTGAGCAAATGGAGATGCTGTGCTATTCCATGCCAGTAATAATGTCTATTGGTGAGGAATTCTAATTGGAGCCTATTGATGAAAGAAATCATTCAATTTTGAGATGTAATATAAAGATATTCCCCTTTTAAAAGTTTATTAAAGAGTCATTTCCAAATCAAGGTTGGAAAAACACTTGCAGAGAAGCGAATTATAAGTAGTACAGTGTCTACTTAGAACAAAGACAATGCGACTTTAACAATGGTTTACTCATGAGTGTTGGATGTGCGTCCAGCCTGTTCTTAAAATTTAGGTGACTGAGAGCCTGAAGCTGTTGAAGTGCAGTCAACATGGGTTATTGATAATCGAGTGATCTTGAAATATTATCTCACCTTTTGAGCTTCAGTTTTCTTGAGATAAAGTAGGATATTAGTTCTTACTTTATTTGATTGTTAAATGGTTCTTTTTCTATAGCTTTGGATTTTCAGCAAAAGTTGCAAAGCTGAGAACAATAGGTGATAGATGAATCCCCTCTTAGTCTAAAAATTAAGCTGAGCAGAAACCTAGGAGTTTTTCCAGAGCTTCCTATGATCTTCAACCTCTAATCTCAATAGGCCTATAATGGGAGGAGACCAGAGAATTTGGGAAACATTCCTGTGAGTAAAAAAGTATCAGCCAGTTGGGGTGCTAAAGCATGCTCTCTCTGTCAGAGAGTGGAGGATGTGCTCCCCAACCCAGTGCAAATTAGTAGGCAGAGATCTCAAGAGGACACACACAGGGATGTCCTGGCTGGAGCTGTGCTGAGTTGTGTGCAATCATGGTATGGGGCAAGGTAAACATGTTCAGGAAGACCCTCAGTGTGAGGACGATGTGAGGACATTGTGACAGCTGGGAGAATCCTGAAGTGGGAGTCATGCAGAGTGAGGAAAGAAGGATCAGTGTGGGGGTAGCACTCTCACTACTTGGCAAGAATACATGCTTTTCCTGTGGGCCAACTGGCTTCTATATGGAGTCAGTCCTGGGACAAGGAGATTTTAACTATAAGAGGCAGGGTAGGTGTATAGCTGGAGCTGGTGGCAGGAAAGTCTCCAGAAGTTAGGCAGAGTCCACTGACCCTTTTGGGAAACTGCAGTGCAGAAGATGCTCATGTGAGTGTGTGTGTGTGTGTGTTTGAATCAAGGGTATTGACAGTTGAATGCATCAGTGTCCAAAACTTCTTACCATTATGTTCTTCTCAATCTTCCCTGCCCACGTTAGCCCCCTTCAAGTTCAGACTCAAGTGCACTGGTCAATAACTCAGAACATGAGAGTCAGGACGGCATGAGGCAGCATGTACTGCACACCTAGTATATAGTGAGCACTCAGAGGGAAGCCTCTCTGCCTACAATGACTTAGAGAAAGAGGAGCATTTGCTTTACATATAATATGTTGTCACTTATGTTTTCTATTAAAGCAAATAAGTTGTTAAAGCTATAAAAATAAAAATAAAGAAGAACAAGTCACACATATGATTTTAAACAATTTAAGTTTATTTTCATTTTTGATTTATTGGCATTAAAATTTAAAGGAACAAGAAAACACTGGTCTAGGAAATATTAACAGAAAATTACTTATTTGCCATCAAAAATGTCTAATTCTTCTTCTTAGTTTTTCATACTGTCTTTTCCAATATTTTGGAAGTTATATCCTTATGGGGCTTTATTTATTCAAATATTGATGACTTTTCCATATATTGTAACTCAGTGGATTTGTACAGCTTGTAACTTGCTTGTGCTATACTGAAAGTGGAAAGAGAAAGACACGGAGGCAGCAAGACAAAGTGCCATAAGCAATCATAAAATAAAGGAATATTTGCAAAACGTGCAGAAGAAAACAACACAATAGGTTGCACTTTTAAATGAATTTATGATAGAGCCAAGAGTAAAATTGTTAGTGTAACTTTTGGTCATTTTGTTTTAAACATGTTTCACTGTTTAAAGAATAAGACATCGGCGTGCTTTTATATCCTGAATTATGTTGTCTGGAAAAATGAAACCCAGAAAAGAAAGGGAAGAAATACTTGAATAACTGAAAAAAAAAGTCAAACTAGAATTCTATATCCAGAAAGAATATCTTTCTGGTGAAATAAAGGTGAGACAGAAGGAGCCATTACCAACAGACCTGTGCTACAAGAAGTGTCAGTAGGTTCTGTAGGCAGAAGGAAATGGTATCAGGTGTCATTGAGATCTGCACCAAAGGATGGCTAGTGCCGGAAATAGTAAACTGTGGCATACTCACACAACAGCATGCCATTCCGCAAATGGATAACAAATTATTGATGTACACAACGATGTAAATGAATCTCAGAAAAGATTTGCTGCATGATACATATTCATACTGTTTAATTCCATTTATATAAAGATCTAGAACAGGCAAAACTAATTCTTGGATGAAAAATATCACAACAGTATTTCACAAAGTGTAGACACAAGGATTGACGGAAAAGGACCATGAGGACACTTGCTGACGTCTTGGTAATATTTTATATCTTGATATAGAGGTTTGCATTTCAGAGGTGTGTGTATTTTCTTTTTCAAAATTCAATGAATGTACAAATCACACTTGTTCATCTCATTTAAGTAAATTTCCCCTTTAAAGAAAAAAGCCTGTAAACAAATGTTGAACACTAATGCTGACTACTTATGGGGATGTCATTACTGTCTGCAATTTCCTTTGAAATGTATCAAGAAAGACAATGATTAATAGATTATAGAGGGGTAAATAGTTAGATGGTTAGGTACTTGATAAAATATGTGTAGTACTCTGTTAAAGTAGAATCTCAATGGAAGGTATTCATGGTAAAATTATTTGTTTTGCCATAAAATTGACATTGTTCCTAATAAAATTTTGAAAAACAACCAGTATGAAGGGAAGAATGTTAAAAGCAAAATTGTATCTTTGAGAAGTTAATTTTGGAAAAAGCCTTTATGATATTGTAGATTTCATATGCATGACACAAAGAGAATTATAAAGTCATAGATTGACAAAGTCAGCCACATTAAATTCAAGAGCTTCTCTTTATCAAATGACAGCATTAATAGAGCAAAAAATAAACTGCTGAAGGCAAACTGATATTTGCAATGCATAAAAATGTCAAAGAACTTGTATCTAAACTATACAAAGAACACTTATTAATCAATTTAAAATAAAAGGATCAGGCAATACAACACAAAAATTGAGCAAAATAATTGAGTAGGCATTTCACCAAAAGGCAATCAGAATAGTTGCCAACTTTTAAATAAATATAAATTAAAACTGCAACAAGATACCATAAATATCTCACCAGATCTTATAAAATCACGAAGTCTGAAACACACTATGCTGCCAAAGATGTGGCCCGATGAAACTATCCAGCATTGTTGGTAAAATCAGTCACTTTTGAAAACTATTTGGCATTATCTAATAAAATCACGTGCAGGCACATCTCATGGCATTACAACTCCAACCCTATGTGTATACCCTACAGAAAAATCTCAAATCTAAACTGTCTATGTAATACATTTCTTATTAGCCTTGTACACGATAGCTCTTTCCCTAAAAAATCCACCAACCAACCAGCCAATCTGGACATAAAAAAACATAATGTTGAACAAAAGAATCAAGAAATAAAACTAGACAAATGATATGCCATCCATAGACAGTTCAAAAATAAGCAAAACAAATCTATATTAATAATGCATGTCTCATTGGTAAAACCATATAGAAAAAACATGAAATGACTATGACTGAAGTAAGGTGAGGGTCCCCAAAAGGTGGTGCAGTGACTGGGCATGTGTGTGGTGTGGTGGTGCTGGGCAGGGCCAGAGTTCTGGTCCGTGGCCTGGATGGAACTGATGTGGATGTTCATTTTATTTGCTAAAATGCACAAATTTATGCTTAATTCACTTCTATATTTATACTATATGTCATAATATATTCTGCTTTTTAAAAATAATATAATATTGATAATGTGATTCTACAATTTTTGTAAGCACCACAAAATCATATTTTTCTTAAAGTTTACCCTCTGACTTTCTCCAATCTCTCTAAAGGCTTTAGAACCACTCCCCACACACACATCCCTCCCTCGTGTCCCCCCCCCCCCCCCCACACACACACACACTCACACACACTCTTCCTGAACCTGGTACTGAGAAGCAGGAGAGGGCCACATAGGAAAGGTTATCTCAAGGACAAATGCTGCCACATCAGTTGATGATTTGCCCCAAAGAGACACACTTTGGCTCTAAATCCTGATGTGTTCCTCCAGCATAAGTCCATGCATTCCTTTCTGGTGGAGTCCTGTGTGAGCTGGCTGACATCAGCCCTGTCCACCACAAGACACTCGGCCACAATTGATTCATAGGCATCAGACATGAGAATGTGGTAGATCCAGGGACCCCAAATCAAGCAGTGATAATCAAATGACAATACTAATAATTTCTAAAAACCAGGTAATTCCTGTTAAGTGGGCGGGGGAGGGGAGGATGTTTTAAATGTTTTATGCATATTCATTTTATCCTCATAGTGATTCTATGAAATGGGGGTAATGATTTTTTTCATTCTATAGTTTAAAAAACAGAGGCACAGGCAAGTCAAGTGACTTGCTTGAAGTCACAGAGCCTGACAGTATCAGATCTGGATTTCAAATTCAGACGTTTACCTCCTCACTTCCCATATCGACTATGCTGCTAGGTAAGAAATGCATTTTTAAGCATCTACTTTTTATGTCTGTGTTAGTGTTATTTCCAATACAATACGGGGAATTAAGTGTCACGCACACTTTAAGTCACCATCAATGCTACACATAAGGTGTATCTTCAAAACCAATAGATAGTTGAGTGATTTGATCATACGTGTGGAAGAACAAATAGTAAAGAGAAATTTTGAATGGAGGTGACTACGAGGTCTGACAATTAAGTTCGCGAGCTTGCTACCGTGCGCTTACATTGGCAGCACTGTACAAACAGCTCATAAGGTTTCATAACCTTGGTATATCAGTGTCTCACAGCTGTGCTTGTGTTGACAAGTGGTGGTGTCTTGCTGAGTGGCATTCATTATTGTTTTTGCGTGTTTTTGTGTGCCATTGCGAGAATGTCTGAGCTTGAATTAGAGCAATGAACAAACATTAAATTTCTTGTGAAACTTGGCAAGAGTGGAAGTGAAATCAGGGACATGTTAGTCCAAATTTATGGTGTTAACACCATAAAGAAAACGGCAGTGCACAAATGGATTAACTGCTTTTCTGAGGGGAGACAACATGTCACTGATGAAGAGAGGTCAGGATGGCCAGTAACAAGCAGAACTGATGAAAACATTGAAAAAATTCATCGAATTGTGCATCAAAAATCATTGGCTGACTGTGAGAAGCATAACAGACCAAGTAAACATCGATAGAGAAACAGGAAAATCTTAACTGAAAATCTTGGCGTGAGAAAAGTGGATGCAAAAATGGTCCCAAATGAGCTCACTGATGAACAAAAGCAAAGGAGAGTTGAAGTTTGCCAAGACCTTTTGGAGAGGCAAGACGATGTTTCTGACCATGCTATCACTGGTGATAAAACATGGGTGTACCAATACGGCCCTGAAACCAAGCGTCAAAGTGCACAATGGCAGTCAGCCAATTCTCCACTACCAAAAAAGCTCCATCAGTCCAAACCAAGAGTCAAAACGGTGTTGCTAACCTTTTTTGACATCAGAGGGATTATTCATTATGAATTATTACCAACTGGACAAACAGTTAACCAAGTTTACTATTTGGAAGTGTTGAAAAGGCTGTGTAAAAACGTTAGAAGAAAACAACCTGAAATTTTCGCCAACAATTCATGGCTCTTGCCATTCTTGACAGTCTATGTACTTTTTTTTTTCCACTCTTTTTTTATTTATTGTCACTTCCCTCCACTAGAATCTAAGCTTCATGAAGGTAGAGACTTTGATTTGTTTTGTTCATTTCTTAATCTGCCAGTTTCAAGAATATTGTGCAACACAGAAGAGTTCTAAAAAATGTTTCCTAAAAGAATGGCTAAAAGTTTTGTCTCTTTTCTTTACACCTTTTAATGGTGTACTTTGCATTTTGTAACAATTTTTTACAATATGAGCTTCTTTTACCCTCATAACAAAGGTGTAATCTACTATATAAAAAATAATTTCTACTTCATAAATAAATAATGTGCTATAAAGAGTTGAGGGACTTGCTCAAGAGTAATCAGACAGTCCTAGGTGCGATCACCCAAATTCATGCTACTGAAAAATTCAGTGGAAATATAAATAATGATAACATTTTGCTTTATGACGTTTGTAGAAAATCCTCCTAAACATTTTGTCTACTGAATGGTGATTAAAAAAAAAAAAAGGAGTTCTACAGTTACTCAGAAGTTTGTTGCTTCTTTCTCAGCATTTAAAATTAATTCACTAAAGATTATTGAGTGCTACCCTGAGTTACACTGGAGACAGAACAATTAAGAAGTTTGATGGGCCGGCCGAGTGGCGCGATGGTTAAGAACTGGCTTGGAATGCCAGAGGGCCCCTGTTCGGATCCCACATATGAGGGCCAGTGAAGATGCTGAACAACAGCTCAACCTGGAGCTGGGCTGCCGTGAGTCGCCAGCGACGGCATAGGCTGCAGCCCCTGTGGCAGTGGGTTGCCATGGGCTACCGTGTGTAGCCAGCAGCCAGCGTGAGAGGCCAGCAGCTGCAGTGAGCGGCCGTCCAGAAGCTGGCGACTGATCTGCCTCGCCTGGGAAGAGCGCAATGATGGTGCCAACTTGGGCCAGTGAAGCAACATCCTCCACAACTAGACTGAAGAACAAAACGACAGCAACTTGTCTGTTCCCCTTCCCCCAAATCCCCAGCACTGTTCCCATCCCCCCAATTCCCCAATAAAAATCTTTAAAAAAAGAAGTTTGCTGTATCTGGTCCACATATACCGTCACAAACTGAAGTTCAAGGTCTAACTTTATTTTAATTCATGACCATGTTCAAAATAACTGCTTCTAAGTCAAGTCTTTGGATTTGCAAGGTCATTTGGTTTTAAACCATTAAAAACTATCATTTTAATGTTTTCTGGAAAGCTAAAGGATGACCTATTAACTTTTCATAAAAATGCGCAAAATGAGACCATGCAAAAGGCATGAAGTGAGAGCTATTTGAGTTAGGATGAAGACTCAGTTAGGGTGAACCCAGTGGGATTGGGGGACAGGTGTTAAATAGACAAGAATTATAGTCCCCAGAGCAGCAATAGGTTGTGTTCCTGGTACACATACTATTTCTATTTCCACTCCTTTCATACTTCTTGTAGGTTTCTAGTCTCCCATTACCCAAGTCTTTCCCAGTTCTAAATTCTCCTTTGACTTTGATTATAGGATATTTTCTAGAAATTATATAGTAGACGTGGATACTAACAGGAGGTTCCCACTATTTTTAGACAAAAGCTTGTTGCTCCGCTCTTTTGGACACAAATCTTTGACCTTCCTTTAATTGCACTGATTGTCTCTGTCCCTGCTTGCCTTCTCTGTATCCATTGTCTTGAGGGCCAGTGCACTGCAGCTGTCTCATTAATGTAATTCAGCAAATGTTCAGAGAGACAGAATTGTGAACACAATTGTTTCCAGCTGCAAACAGAAGCAAACTGCATTGAGTGCCTCTGGGTAGTTTCATCTATGGCTTCCATTCAGACCCTCTCACAAATATGCTCATCTTAGAAACAATCTACTTCCTCCCTCTTTTGCCCTATCTCACTAACATGTATCTGATCCATAAACTTAGCAAAAACTCTGATTTAATAGTGTTAGTTCTAGCTCTTCATTCTATCCACCTCTATGTTAGACTATCTACTACCTTGTAGTAGACTAAAGAACTTGAACATCGGCAGGCAGAAAATTACACAGGGATGTGCACCCCGAAAGGGCAGGTACCATATCTTCACTTGGGTGACCATGCAGTCCTAGCAGAGTGCTTGAAATCTGTATAAATAGATATCTGTGAGTTACATTATATTTCTAAACCCTGTTCCACGTAACTACTTAATTATGATGTGTCTTGGTGTGGGCTTGTTTGGGATTGTCTTGTTTGGGATTCTTCATTACCTGGACTAGTATGTCTATTTCCTTCCCCACGTTAGGGAAGTTTTCAGTCATTCTTTCTTCAAATGGGTTCTCCATCCCTTGCTCTTTTTGTTGTGCTTCTGGTCTATTTATCATGATAATGCTGTTATGCTTGCTGTGCCAGAGGTGTCTTAAACCATCTTCATTTTCTCAGGTTCTTTTTTTCGTTTTGTCATTCCAATTGGTGATTTTCTCCTACCTTGTCATCCATATTGCTGATTCAAGCTCTGTTTTATCTAATCTGCTATTGATTTTTTTCTAGTATATTCTTTATTTCAGTTATTATGTTCTTTATTTCTGACTGTCTTTTTTTAAAATCTTTTCTATGTCCTTTTTATGCTTACTATCTTTTTGTGGAAGTTCTCACTAAGTTTCTTGAGCATCCTTATAACCAGTATTTTGAACTCTTTCTCTGATAGGCTGCTTGCCTCCATTTCATTTAGTTTTTTTCTAGAGTTTTCGCCTGTTCTTTCATTTGGGACACGTTTCTTTGTTTCCTCATTTGGGCTGCCTTTGTGTGTTTGTTTTGATGTATTAAGTAGATCTCCTATGTCTTTCAGTCTTCACTGGGTGGCCTTATGTAGTAGGGGTGATATGGGGCCCAGGGGCATAGTCTCCCTGATCACCTATGTCATGTGCTCCAGGAGTGTCCTTTGCATGATTTGTGTGTGCCCACCTGTTATAGTTGACCTTTCATTTTTTTTCCCATGTCTGTATGTGGGACTGTCTCCTGAGATGACTGGCTGTGAAGATTGGCCACTATCACAGTGTGTGAACTGCTGTGTGGGGGCTGATGTCACAGGGGGGAATTTGCCCCAGGGGGTGCCTGTGCCTGGTAAGATGACCTTTTGGGTGTGCTGCTCATAGAATGAATTGGGTAGTGCTCTGCTGTAGTCTGAAGCCAGCCTCGGGGTGTGTTGGTTCTGGGTCCTCTTGGGAGGGGATCCTGTGCAACCAAAGTCAGCCACTGCCTATGACCAGCCTTGGGTTACCTGGTAAGAACTACAAAATGATCTATGGTGTTTTGCTGCCTGTGCTGGACCCGTAGGCCCATGGAGGAGGCCACATGCAGAACTGAGGTTGGCTGCCACAAATACCCGGACTGGGACAGCTTAGCAAAAAGCCCAGAGCACACTGAGGCCTGAAGACACCTGACAGCTGCCCTTAAGTCTCAGCCATTGAAAAAGCCTCAGTCAGTATGTAGGTTGGGTGAGACAGCATCTCAGGTAGTCACCAGGTAGGGCAAGTATTCACCAGGCTAATGAAGATTCAGGTTTGGCAGCAGTGCTGGGCTTGGGGCCCCTGGCAAAAGTCTCAGAGCACACTGTGATCACCTGCCACATGCTTCCGGCCCACAGACCTCTGAGAGTTTTCAAGAAAGGTTTCAGGACCAGTTGAGGCAGGTTGCACACCATAGAAAGTGCCTCTGGTGGTGTGCCAGCCAAGGCCTGCTATTTATTTCTAAAAGAGCTTCCTGAGGTGACAGGGTGGGACTGGTGGCTGGGGTGCCAAAAGTGCCTCAGTGTTACTGCTCTAGTTGGGTGGCTTGGAGTCACAAGGAGTCACTGGGATGGAGCAGGCATTCACCAGGCCAGTGCAGATTCAGAGTTGGCCATGTGAAGGAGCGCTCAACACAGGAAAGATGGCGCCTGCCTGTAAGCAGCATGGAAGAAGGACTCAAAGCAGACGTAATGATGGCTGTCCCTCTCGCCTTCATTCTGAGTCCACACAGCTTAGCCTTTTCCTGTTTGTCCCTGGTGTCTCTTGAGTTGCCATTCCTTCATCGGAGCCCAGTATATGTGCCTGCAAATGAGTGAGTCTGTGTGTGGGCCCTTTAAAGCCTTCTGTCTCACCTGCATGGGTGGTATCCTCACTGATTTTCACTACCAGATGTTGTAGGGGCTCCTATTCCCAGCATTGGAACCCAGGGCTGGAGAGCCCAGTGTGGGGGTTGGACCCCTCGCTTCTCCAGGGTACCTCCACTGCTGAGGTGTCCATCCAGATACTCTATCACTACCCGTGGGTTTGGGGTCAGTCCATTTTGTGTCTCTGCCTCTCTTAACCTGTCTCCTCATGGCTTCTTTATATCCTTAGTTATAGAAATTCTGTTCAGCTAGTCTTCTGATGGTTCTCCAGGTTGATTACTTAATTTGGTTGCAATTTTAATGAGGTTATGGGAGACAGGAAGCGCAGTGTTTACCTACTCCACCATCTTAGAGCTTCTGGAATTTTTGAAAGTGAATTTTTAACTGCAACAACAGCAGAGAGTCATCTTTCGAGCATAATTTGCAGAAATATCTTGGTTTTCTTGTTGTTTGGGAAGTTAAAACATGTTGCATTAAAGTATTATTCTCTCAAAGAACTAAGAATCACTTTGATGAATTCTGTTTTGTCTATTTCAATATCATACTCACAAGGGAACGTTATAAATATTCTAATTAGAAAATCTTTAATATCTATTGCTGTAAGAGGCTCAGAAGCTGTTATTAATTCATGATGTGACTCAAGCTAGCTGTGAAGTTGTGGGAATATGAAGATTCATAAGAATCATTGACTCCAGATCTGTTATGTAATACAGAGCATAGTGAACAAAAAAGATTTTCTGTGGTCACACCAGAAAATCAGTCAAGAGGTGGGGATTTAATAACTATGTTGAGTAGAGCACAGTAAAAGCTACAGTGGGGGAGAATAAGACTCAGAGTCCACCTCATAAAAATTCACAAACTAGCATAACAGAGGAATGTGCTTTAGTGTTTAAAAATGACCTACTACTCTTCTCTAAGTGATGTGTTAAATTCAAGGGTTTGATAGACAAGCTTCTTCTTTTCTGGATTGCTGAGAGTCCAAAGGGATTAGTGTGACTCTTAAGAGTGTTGCAGTCAAATGCATTTACCTGATGAAAAAAAAACAGTATTTACTTATTTATTGAGAAGAAAACAATTTAACTCGGATAAGGATTTTTTTCTCAGAGGATTGAAGCTTTTCTTTTTATTTCTTAGTTCAGTATAAGCTGAAGGATGTTAATTAGTTTATTTCCTTTTTCTAGAAATAGTTTCCTTTTTAAAAGTGCAATGTTTGATCTACTGTAGCATTTGAGTGCCAGGTTGAGATTGCACAAACACACACACGTTTAACAAAAGTAACCATGACTGCTTGTTCCCTGATGAACGACCATATCCAGTTAAGTGTGCTGACTGACACCACAGTTTTCTAGTCTGTTCTGTTTAATCACTGCTAATACCACTGCTTAAAACTCGTGCTTTCCAAGTTCAGAAGAATAAAAAAGAGAGAAGAGAAATAAATGGAAGATTTTATTCTGAATTCTTGAAAGAGCATTGGTTCACTCACAATTATTGCTCATTCAAAATGCTAAATGATACTGACATAACTTGTGACAGATGGCATGAGCTATTGAGTAATACTGGCTGACCTCTGTATGTGAGTTCACACCAGGACCTTTACTATTGTGGGAACCATTTTTAGGTTTTTGTTGTTAGGAATTAAGAGACTTAAGGGACTTATGCATGTTAATAAAACTCATAAGATAACAATGTAATTGCCATGAGAAATAAAACTTCCGTGCAGCTGGTTAACCATTTGTCTCCCAACCACGCTAAGTTTGTAAGTACACCTTTATAGGATGTCAAATAACCATTCATTGCTTGGTGACATTGAATGTTCCAAAAAGCTAGTTGGGGATTGTCACGTCTAGCGTGGCAAGGGCAAATGGGACACGAGAGGGGCGGCGCAGATTGAATAAAGAGAGACAGAGACAGAAGTAATATTTAAGTGTGAGACCAAGGGACTCAGCCTTCAGAGATAGACTGAGCCACCGAATCGGGTCGACGCTTGGTTTTTATTGAGAAGTAAAACTGCTGTTGATCAGATTAACATTCCTTTGAGGTCAGTGCCTCAAAGCCTTATGTATTAACATATCCATTATGTTCCAGCATATGCTATGCCTTCACATATCCACCACATAGCCCCAGGACACCTTGTTACTGTGTCCTCCCAGAGGAGATTAACTGTTGGCGTCCCAACAGGTCCCAATACACCTTGAGACACTCCTCAGAGGGAGTCTTATCAGCCTCTGGTCATACCGAGGCTTTTCTCTCATAGCTAATGGGATTAGAGGCTAAATGCGGGGGAACGTGTTTATAGAATTCGGCTGTCAGGCAACAGGGGATAGGTACATTACTGTCCTGTATCAAAACCTGTTTATCAAAACTTTCAGGAATCTGGATGTACACTAATGGACATTCACTATCAGTCTTCATTTACATTTGCTCTTTCCGCCACTCCCTTTAGCTATTATAATGCTACCTCACAACTGACAAACCATAAAAGAGCTTGTTTCGGGAGGACTTGTAGCAGAGTGGTTGTGAGCACAGATCACCACCTACATACACATCGTGTGACCTTAAGTTGGTTGTATATTCCTAATGTGGTTCTTGCGTGGGTTAAAAGGTAGAGTCCATGCAAATATATTGTTCTGCCTGGCACATAATAAGTGCTTTTGTTAGGTGACAGTTTTCTTACTTGTACCTTAATTCATTTCCGGTCTTAATAAACACTTCCTAAGTGTATTGGTTTGCAGGTTCTAATGGTAACTCTTGTGGTGGTGAGAATGAGTGGATTCCAAGTGGTTCTTCCTTATGCAGAACACGTTCTAGGGGACAAGCAAGTACAAGTACCAATATGACAGCTCAGAGAGGGCAACTTCCTAAAAACACATTCCCTCCTTCTTTGACTTGTATGTCAACACTTCCCACATCACAACAAGCACATGCAGAAAGCGTCTTTAAATTGTGATCTCTCTCTGTGGGAAACAACATGGGGGTGAGAGGTGTCACTTATCCTGAGGGTGGCATATCCAGAGGCACAGAGTGTTCATCTGTTCTTTATTTGTGACATTAATTTTAGTCATTAATTGAAGGTTCACTTTCTACACTGGATAGTGATCATTTCTTCATGGTATTTGCCAATTATCGTGTTTCCCAGAAAATAAGATCTAGCCGGAAAAGAAGTGGTAGCATGATTTCTCCGGGATATGGAGGGCACACGCCTCTCACATGAAGGTTTTATGGCATGTTTCAGGGAGAAGGATGCCTTTTCCACAAACTCCTTCAGTTTAAAATATTCAGGATGCCAAGGTGCCATACTTTGGCACCTCAAATCATGCAAGGGCTAATTTTCCTGCTAGGTCTTATTTTTGGGGAAACAAGGTACTGGACAAAGCATCCTTCACTTATTGTATCTTTACGTAGTCATGACTGTCTTTTCTGTGCAAGAGCAAGAAAGACCCGCAGTGCAAACTATCTTCCAGCCTCTGCTTAGTCATGCCTGTTGTTTCCCATGGACCAAAGCGAGTTCAATCCTGGTGCAGTCACTTTGGGGAGGCACCACAAAGCTGCAAGACAGGTGGAAGGGGTACAGGTTAAAGAACTGGGGCCACTGATGCAATCAATTTGCTACATGAACCAATACATCAAGTCATAGGTTATGTAGGTGCTAAGGGAAACCTTGGCATGAAAATGGACCAGTGTATTCACACTCTACAACTCTTGATTATATTACACCACAACATAAAAGCACTATTTAGGGATGGGTACAGTGTTTTATGCCAACTCTTTTTGGGTTGTGAAATCCAACTTGAAACATTGTTTATTAAGCTTTTAAAGCACTAGAAGTTAAATTTCTGGTGTGATATTGACTACAATGGTGGAGCAGATACAAATTACACTTTTCAAAAAAAGCTTGTACTCAGAAATGTCCACTGAATAGTTGTCTATATGGGGTTCCATACAAAACAACAATAAAAATATAATAGACTGTGGTAGATCAATTTCTATAAAACATGATTGTTACCAGTTCTACAGTGCACCTTTTAGTAGCTGTGACATTTTGGTGTCTCATGGTAAATTATAAAGAGACAAAGTTTACACAATAACAGTTTTAAAAATATTATTATCTTTGTGTAAGGTGCCACATCTGAGACATTTAGCTAATTTCATCAAAACTCAGTTATGCATTTTAAGTTACAAGCTACTATTATAAAAACTGAAATATAATGTGTATCTTTTAAACTAGCAGCATTAAGTTGATTTATCTGATAGAAAACAGAAATGAATAAATAACAAATAGAAAATAAATATTATTATATAAAAATGTGAATGGCATAACTAAATATTAGTATAAAAATAAACCTATTTCTTAGCAAGTTAAACTCACCAGTTTATACACAGAGATGTTTAGATTAATTTTTAAAATATGATGACCAACAATTATAAGACACACAAAAGAACAAAATACATGCAGGTTGAAACAAGAAAATAACTGGAAATCAGGTATACCTTGTTTTATTGTGTTTCATTTCATTATGCTTCATATAGCTAATTTTTTTCTCCCACAAATTGAATGTTAAGATAACGACTGGGTGAATGCTTAGATGATGGTTACATTTCTAATAATAAAATATTTTCAATTAAGATGTGTACATTTTAAAGGCATAATGCTTTTGCACACTTAATACACTACAGTGTAAGGTAAACAACTTTTAAATGCATTGGGAAACCAAAAAAATTGTGTGACTTGCTTTATTGCAACATTCACTTTATTGCAGTGGTCTGGAACTGAGCCCTCAATATCTCCAAAGTATGCCTGTATTGGTAATGTTGATCATAAACAAATAGACAGCCAGGTATTTCTCCAGCAAAATGAGTTTACTCAGGAACAACAAAGAATTATGACTTGGAACATCCAGTCTAATAGCAAACAACATACTAGTCAGAGAAACAAAGTAGAGAAATGCTCTTTTATGGGTCTGGGAGGGACTATTATAAATGAAGAGTCCATTGGAGGAAACTGAAAGATTGAAATGTAGTGACTTTTCATTGGCTAAGTTGTGGCAGGCTCTCATTGGCTGAGCTGTTACTGGGAAAAGAGGAATTTTTTCTTCCTCCTGCTGAGGTAGTAAAGTAGCGTCACCTCCTGTCAGAGATTTGAGATTCATCTCTTCCTGTTGGGGTCAGTAGTTGAGTGTAAGCTCAATAGTTCTCTCTTCTTCCCAATGACTCCATTTTAGATGAGGTTTCTATTTATTAATTTTCAGTGCCAAGACATTTTGATGAACAACATAAAGATGGACTTTAAATGGCCAGAGTATGAGGAGACTTGTACCCTATATTAATGTTCCCCAAAAAGGGCCAAATGAAGAAATGACTCTCAATTGTCAGGTTGACTAGGTGCCATATTGTGTGATGCCTATTAAATTTCCTCCCCCAGTGCTTATTTATGGGCTCATGGTGAAAGAGAGAGAAATTATGTATAAATTTAACTCATGGACATTCCCTCACCAGATTTGAGGTAGCTACCATATGACTGGTCCCCAGTCTGCAAAGAGCAAAGACAAAAGCTGAGACCCAGACACAGTGCCACACTTAATGGTGACCATTCAGCCACCTGAGGGCAAGTTGCCTGTACTGGATGAAGGGGAAAACAGTTGTCCTTCAGAAAGGGGAGAAAGTGTTTTGTCACTTCAAGAGTCCTTGTTCTAAACATGAAATTGCTTACGTTGCTCATAGTGAATGGACCAGCATGAACATCCACAGAAGAATGGAAAGCCTTGTTCACCATCACAGTGTGTCACACTCAAGAGATCTTCTTACCAAGGAGCTTATTTTATGAGAAAACAAATGGGACAATTGGCTCACATCTGTGGGGCTCACATGATCTTGTCCTGCCCCTATTAGCTTGAAGCACCTGAGCTAGTGGAATGATGAATGAGCTTATTGGACATTCAGTTTTGCAAGATTGTGGTGCTATCCTATGAGACAATGTATGATCTTAACAAGCAACTTATGATTTCTCTCAAGGTCAGAGCTCATGGGTCCAGAAACCAAAGATAGATGTAGGAGTGACATGTCTCCCTATTATATCTTGACCAGTTCATACAATGTTTGCTTTTTATCCTGTAAATTTGGGCTGATTTCCAAGAAAAAAAATGCTTTCACTGGTGGAATATACAATAGTTACATCTATTGGAGATTGAGACTGCCACCTACCATTTTGACTCCTTATGTTACTGACCCATTAGGTACGAAAGGTGATGACTGTGTTGGCAGGAACTATTATCTCTGATTAGCAAGGGGAAACTGGGTTACCACCATACAATGGGCACTGTGAAAAGATTGAGGTTGTCTTTTAGGATTCCTCCTAATATTTACACATCCAGAAGTAAAATTTAATGGACACCACAGCAATCCAATAGCAGGACCACTGTGGGCGCAGAACCTTCAAGAATAAAGGACTGGCCACTCCACAAATTAAAGATCTTCAATTGATGTACATGGATTGGGTAGTGGAGGAGTGAAGCTATAAATATCAATTATCTTCTTTTGACCAGTAGCAGAAACAAGGCCCATTCTAACTACTCTCATTTCTTTCCTTGCTTTGATAAAAATATAGTTTCCTTTATTTATAAATTTCTGAGCATCTATTATGTGACTGGCCATGCTCAAGGTACTGCAGATACTGCTTAGGTCAGAACAAAGTTTCCCCTTCTTGACCATTCTAGTGGGGTGACAAGCAATAACTGAGCAGACAAATGGACACAATACCTACTGTCAGGTAATTCTTAATATGGGCCAGGAAAAGTCATTTTTATTGATTTGTGTTTCTCTCAATAATTGTCCCTTAAGTTGTTTTATTAATCATATAACACTTAGTTTTTAAGGTGTTCAACTGGTTCACCAGGAAGCATGTATGTATGGGTATCTGCACACACACACAAACACACACTTTGAAGATTTGTCTTAAAAAAGAAATCATTTTAATTATTTGCTGCTTCATCATAAACATTTTTGGAAGACAGTCCCATCAACCTGACAATCAGGAAAGCATCAATCTGCAGTAATGAGGAAACTCATTACATAATTCATTTTATTTTATGTTTATATACATCCATCTTCTCTGAAGATCCATTAAGATTTAATCCAAAAATTTATTCTCAAAGGAAGCAAGAAGAGCTTCAGAGCACAGAAAATAACAAGGTTAACATTACAGAAATATATCATCTCTAAAATGTGGAGCTTTGTTGATTTGGTATTTTTTATCTCCCTTTTAACTGTTAGTACTGAAATGAGTTCTGAGGGCTGAACGTGTGCTGCACTAAACCACTGTATTTGTACACTCCAATGAATCTCATTGAACTTTCACAATTTACCTTATAAATTAAACTCTTTTCCATCCCTCTTCACTAAGTACATCTCTGTCCATTGTTCTGTTACTGTATATAAATTATACTCCAATAAACCCGACCAGAAAAATGAATCTATGAAAGGAAGGGAGGCAGGACGGCTGATGTGTCACTATTAGGCGGTTACGTTAAAATGCAAAATCTATGTGATAAAACATGTGGCGATATTCCAATTTATATTCATTTGACATTACGGTATTTTAGGTATCTTCCTATATTCAAGTGCATCTTACAAAGTTGTAAGCAAAGGTGACAGGAGACATTTTGATGGTAAATTGCCCAAATGATGAATGCCGCCACCAAAACTTTATGTAAAAGTCGGCCCAGGGCTCTTCTTTCGTTCCCAATAAAGAAAGAAAGAAAAAAAAAGTCCCTTTCTCATGAGAGAATATCAAACTTAGAGGGTAAACACAGTGATAGACAGTCCGCTAAATAAATAAATGGATCTATTAAATATACTAAAAAAAATACCTTTCAAGAGATGTTATTAGGAGAAAAATGTAAGAAAGTTCCAAAAAAAACAAAACCAAACCACTGGCTTTGCTCTCGTGGGCTCCCCTGGCAGTCGCGCCACAGGCATTGCTTCAGGCAGCTCCATTGCTACAAAGTGCCGACATATAATCAATCCCTCTGACACGAGGTTCTGTAGCCTTCAAAGTTCCCTTTTCTATGAACATAAAATCCTGGGCATTTTCTACTTTCTACAAATATGACCAGTTAAGGTGAGAATTTATTTTCCACTGACTTTCCTGAAGCACCCGTGGGTGGGCTCCTCTCCCGTTTTCCCCTCTCCATCTGGCGTCCTGGGTTGTGCCTGTACATGTATGTGCTGGGGTGGTTCTGTGAAAGGAACAGAATATGAGCACATCCGAGTAGCAGTTTTCAGTGATGTCAAGCTTAGACCCAAAAATTCATAGTTCTACAAAATATTTGAAGTAAGCTTTGTTGTACATAATATAAGAAGTGTAAGAATTTGTCATAGCAAATATCAATGGCTCAAGCATAGATATGGTAACGATAAGGCATGAATGGATCAGCTGTTTGCACAGTTGGAAGGAAAGAGCCCTTGATATGACCCAGTCCCCTTCCTTTTGACCCCATGCTCATAAGTGGCTTTATTATTATGCAGCATTCCCAGAGCTAGTCAGAGAGGAAACGGTAATGTATGCATCCATCTCTAGTGAGTGTCATTAGCAGGGGCCAGTTCCTAAGGACTTGAGCTCTTCTGAAGACACTAAAGCAACTGCATTTCTGGACGAATATCCTGAAAACCATACTCAGGGTTTTGTAGACACCGCCAATCACCATAGCCATGAATGGCTTGGCCAGAGAGGGAACAGGTCCCCCCACCCCATAGGAGTCCTCTCTCTCTTTGCAAGTATTATACACTAGTATTTTTTATTCCTTCCCTCGCTTTATAATATGCCTGGACTCTCAAATCTGCTATAATATTATTATATTATGGTCCAATGCTTTCAACAAAGATGTAACATAAGATAAATACAGTAAGGGGTTTTTGATTTTGAGATATAAATATGGTTGTTGCAAATAATACTTCATTTGAACAAGGAAACACACAAAAAAACCTCTAAAGTCACTAAAACTATTCACAAAATTTTTTCATTTTTTCTTAAATTAATGCGAAATTCTCATGCAACAAAGTGCACAGACTTTAAGAGTACAACTCAATGAGTTATATGTGCATGCTAACGAAGACCTACCAATAATGATATGTCATTTTGTTCACTCCAGAAAGTTATCTTATGCCTACTTTTCAATCAATTCCCCTACTCTATGCTCAGAGGTCATTATTACTCTAGGAAAGGAAAAATCTTTTCCTCTGTCCTCAGGATTCTTCTGGTTGGTCTAAGAATGAAACTGACATGAAACATATTAACAAGAAAAAAACAAATTTAATTGTATGCATATGGAGGCCCCATAAGGATGGGGTCTAAGAGGTGACCAAAGCAGCTTGTTTATATACTTTTTTTAAACAAAGAAACAATAATTTGTGAAGATTTGACAAAACAAAGGGTTTGAGTTTGGGGTAGCAATTTAATGAAGCAGTAACAAAGTTTGTTTATGCTGCTTTCTCAGTCTTGAATTCCCTGTCTCTGGTGACAAGGATGCCTTCTGTCCTGGCACAGGGGAGACACCATCTATAGGAGGTTTATTTCCTACTTTTATGGGAACAAAGGTGGCTCAGAGTGGTGTTCTTCCACTGGCTCAAGTAACTTTAATTCAAAATAATCAATATTTCAGTGTAATCTTCCCTAAGTCCCATCAGTGTTTCATCTAATTTCTAGTGTTAGCACTGTATGTTCTGATTGTGTCACAGTCTCATCAAGTGGGCATTTTAATGTACAATGTACTTTATTTGAACTAGTTTGTAAATACATGTGCCTGTATTAATAGTTATCAATTTAAGTTAACCCACATTAAACAATGCTCACTTGTACTTTCTTGCAATCTCTCCAGAAGTCATTTTTGAGGAAGTTATCATCATAAGCAATTCACAAAAGAGGTGTATATATAATAAATTTGTTAGATATGTAAAAATATTTATATATACAAATGATTACTATGTCTACATTTACAGTTACGGTATAACTCACATACTGACCAAGAAGAAAGAATAAAGAAATAACTGATAACTTCACTGGCAAACTTTTTGATGAGACTATGAGGGAAAATGTTACCAGGTATGTGGAACTCTATGAAACAATAATTATAAATACATGACTATTCTTATTTTATGATAAACCAGCTGGTATATATATTGTAGATATGACTTTAACTTATAAATCTGGTACCTGGATTTTTTTTAAAAAGGTCAGTTTTTGGTAGTTGTTTACATCTTTATTTTTGTTTGGGTTTTAATTTTAACTTAAGCAGTTATTTATGGATTCATCTCCATTAACTTGGGTTTATATTTTCAGTTCCTCCAGCTGTTTTTCACACCGGCATATCTACTGAACATCTTCATTCTCTGCAGTTAGGGAATGTCCACATTATAAATAAATATTTCTCTCACTACAAATAAAATACATTCTACTTGGGACTCAACATCATTTTTCCCTACTGCATGGAAAATGTTTTGCTTTATATTTTCTCTTTAATGCAAACCAATATTGCATTTCTAATAACACAATTAAATAAAATATAAAAATACAAGACACAGCCTCAGTAAAACTACCTCCTTACTTGTAGTTTATATTTATCATTCAAATGTGTGATTGCCCAGATCATAGTGTTTGATGAGATCATTATCATAAACAATATCTCCACATACTTATAATTTGATTTTTCAGTAACTACAAAAAAGAAAAAATGTTTAATTTTATTTTTCCACCTTTATTGAGATATAGTTGGCATATAACACTTTAATTTTAAATATGCAGATTGAAATGCGAAGTTGTAATTCCTTACCAAAGTGTGTATGTGTGTGTGTGCGTGCGCACACGAAAGCACACATTGTGTGGAGGAGGGCAGTTAACCAATGAGAGAACGGAGCTGGTGTGTGTTCTTTATGTCAAAAGGAAAATAAGTTTTCCCTCTGAACTGAACTAACATCAGCCTGCAAGCAAATTGGAATCTGCGGGGTTGGGAATTTACTTTGAAAGAATTTGTTTCCAATACCTTGTCATCCAAACTGATTTGAAGCTATTAAAGCAGAAAAGTATTATGTAATCTTCTTGTCTATCGGAATTCAAAACAGGAAATTTCAGATAATTTAATGAACACGAAATGGAATAATAAAAGAAACCCAATTATGACAATGAACACATTCAACCATCAGCAAGTAATACTGAGTTAATTGAATAATTCTAAAGAGTCTGAACGGCAAATTTTAAATAGCAAATCATTTAATAGCACAGCAGAAGGATTGGAAAATAAAAAGAAATTGAGAAGAGGGTTATTTTAATGTTTACAAAACTATACAGTTAACTTGTAGGAAAAAGAATCCACAAGAATGTAGTAATATATGAGGTATGACAAATAAGTTTGCAAACTCATCCTAGGAAAACTGCTACACTCCTCATTGCTGAATATCACTACAGTTACCTTCGAAGTACTCCCCTTGGGAAGCTATGCACTGGTGCCAGCGCCTAGTCCACCATTCAAAGCAATTTGGGAACTCTTTCTCTGGAACGGCCATCAGAGTTGTCATCGATGTCCTTGATGTCCTGAATGTCATCCAAATGTCTTCCTTTCAATATTTCCTTTATCTTCAGGTAGAGAGAAATGTCATTGGGGGCCAGATCAGGTGAGTAGGGAGGGTGTTCCAATACAGTTATTTGTTCACTGGCTAAAAACTCCCTCACAGACAGTGCCGTGTGAGCCAGTGCATTGTCATGATGCAAGAGCCATGAATTGTTGGTGAAAAGTTCAGGTCGTCTAACTTTTTCATGTAGCCTTTTCAGCACTTCCAAATAGTAACCTTGGTTAACTGTTTGTCCAGTTGGTACAAATTTCTAATGAATAATCCCTTTGATATCAAAAAAGGTTAGCAACATTGTCACAACAAGTTTGCGAACTTAATTGTCAGACCCATACTTATGGAAATAGGCTACATATATTTTGATGTATTTTTTTGTTTGTTTCAACAGTTCCTTCACTATGTAAATATTTAATGAGACTCAACTATGTACAGGACATAATTATTTCTATATTACATTTATTTTTTCTAAGTTTAAGTGCCAAAATATTTCCTTATATATCCCAGAAATTCTATTTCTTATTGCCATTTTATGGTGAAAAAAATTAAACTTTCTCATTTGCACATTGGGTGATTGATTAAATTCCATGCTAAGTAAAGCTCTGTGAGTGCTTTCAGTCCAACACTATGGATTTGCACAACTAACCAGGAAAAATAGATCTTGAATGATCCCAAAAGGATTAACAAGCACCCTGGACACACTGCCCCATCCAACCAAGAGCTGGTTACCTAGGACCTGAGTGTCTCTGCTTGCTGGACTGTCAGACCCCTTCTCCCATAAGATCGGGGCAACTCTGATTACCTTCAGTTCACTGCTGACACACTTGCTTAGCACATCAATACTTTGTTCTATTTATCAACTTGAATCTTTGTTCTTCATCATTAAAGTCCCATAATTAATTATGAACTACTTACTTTAAAAAAAAAAAAAGCTAAGATGCCAAATTCTCCATAGGCTTTTTATGCAATAGCCTATGAAAATAATTTCAAGCCAGTCTCCACTCTCATGGATCGCTCAAATTCAATATGCCATCGGCAATGCTGATATAAACATCAAAATATACTTGCCTGACTTTTCTCTAACGATTCTTTGCAAATATCCTCATATTCATATTGACAAACTATATTAACAGTCGTCATTAATCTCATTCCAATCAAGTAATTGAAATGCAATTTCAGTGAGTATACTTCTTCATTATGAGCTCGCACTTGGAGATGAATAATGATACTTCAGGGTCGTCTTCTTTCTATACTGCTTTATTCCATGACTGGTGGATCTCTGTCCTGAAGTACAGAAATCTTCATCTGAGGTCAACATGTATTTCCCCAGATGCTCAAGTGACCCTTCGGTTCTCTTGATCATGAGATTGACTTCCACATTTGTCCTTAAGCATCTCCCTTGGTGTCCCATGCACAGTAAATCAGGTCCTAGATCTCCCTATGGGCTTCTTCAAAATCACCTGTCCTCATGAAACCGTGATTACTCTAATTGCCATTTCATCTTCTACTTTATTACTTGTTCTAAGTAAATTTGTTCTACTTCTTACAGTGTCCTTTTGGTAGTACTATCTGTGATCCAAAGCTGTGTGTGTGTGTGTGTGTGTGTGTGTGTGTGTGTGTGTGTGTGTGTGTGTGGCTGGTCTAATCTTCAATTAAATGTATCAAAGTAATTCCTCTAAGTGTTTTAAACACCCTTTTAAGTGGATTACCTAGAACCAGTTATCATTTTATTGAGCTAATTTTATTTAATAATTAGATTTTCTAACCTCAGTGCTACCAAACTCAAGGAAGGTTTCTAGGTTTATTCATTTTCCATCATAATTGTGTAATGTAATCATACTGTATTATACAATAAAATGTTACAAAAACAGAGAAATATATGCCTATTCCTAAAGTATTCAAGTTTATCCTCTCATCTATGCACCTATCCATCTGTCCATTAATCAAAGACATCATGAAGTTATCAATATATCCATTCATTTTATTGAGATCAGATGATAAATATTATATTGTATTAGTTACACATTCCTGTATAACTTTTTACCTCAAAACTTTAAAATTACACATGTTTATTGTCTTAGCTTCTGTGCATCAGGAATTTAGAAACTATTTCTGCTGGTCCTTTACGCCACCCTCGCTTACACATCAACAACCCAGGTGTAGGTGGCCCAGTGTCACAATCTTATCTGAAGGCTACTGGGGAAGGTCCACTTCCAAGCTTACTCATGTGATCTTGTCAGGATTTAATTATTGGAAAGTCATAGAACTGAATGCCTCCACCCCTTTACTGAAACTGTTTCATACATTTTAATGCTGTTAGGTTCTCCTGTGACTTCTACATGCTTTCTGAGATTCTACAACCTCTTTATTTATTTTTTTAAATTTGCATATGTTAACATTGACTCTTTGTGCTGTAAAGTTTTATAGGTTTTTACAAATGTCTGATGTCATATATCCACCATTACAGCATCACACAGAATAGTTCTACTGCTGTAAAACCTCCCTGTGCTGTACCATCTCATCTCTCTTCAAATCTCTAGCTCCACTAATCATTTCACTACCTCTATAGATTTGCCTGCCATTTACAAATTTCACATGATTGTGATCATACCCTCTGTAGACCTTGCAAGCAGGCATCTTTCATTAGCAACGTGAATTGAAAGTTTCTTCATGTCTTTTTGTGGCTTGATAATTTCCTTTCATCACTGAAAAACATTACATCGCATGGATGTACCATAGTTTATATATGCATTTATTTATTAAAGGATGTCTTGGTGTTTTAAGATTTTGGTAATTAATAAATTAAGCTGCTATAAACATTTGCACACAGGTTTTTGCATTTCAAAATTAATTGAGTTTTTACATAGGAGTACAATAGATGGATTTTATGGCAAGATCAGGTTTATGAAACTTGCAAACTGTCTTATAAAGTGGCCGTATCAGTTTGCATTCCCACCAGCAGTGAGAGGTACTGTTGTTTTGCCTCCTCATCAGCATTTGTCAGTGTTTTGGGATTTTAGAAATTCTCATAGATAGTATCTAAGTGTGGTTTCAACCTGAATTTCCCTGACACCAAATGATGTTGGGTATCATTTCATGTGCTCATTTGCTATCTGTCTCTTTTCTTTGGTAAGGTCTCTGTGCAGATTTGGGGCCATTTTAAATTTGGATTGTTTGTTTATCTATTGTTGACTTTTAAGTGTGAGCCAGTGAGGCTCTTCCCCATCTATGTTAAATACCTTTGAAAGGTTACTTTTGCAGTTTGGGGAATGATTAAAACCTCAAATTAAAATATATTTAATATAGAGTCACACTATTTGTAACCATATTTTACAAAGTGCTATTCAGTCATTGTTGAATTGTTAAAAAGAAAATACAATTTGAAATGCATTAACATCATACTTCATCTTTGTTTTATGTTTTGTAATGTACACATAATATTACTGCTGTTTATGAATCTAAGTAACAATAGCTAACTATGTAATAAATAGATAAATAAATGAAGAGGTTCTTATGCTCAATCTATTTTACTGATGGGAGATACAATCAGAACAGCTTAGAATCTACTCTGAATGTATAATTTAACTTGTTTCCTTGCTTCATATCTAAATTTTTCCTTCTTTAAACCGATTTGTTATTCTTATATACGTTATATTCTTCTGTGTGACCCAATGTTCCCACCACCAAGCTTGAATTCTGTGACTAAATTTTGTCAAGTTTCCATATGAACCTATGAAAATGGATTTAAATCAGATATACGTTCAAGAAGAGAAATTGAATTTAGACTGCTTTTCAGAACTGTTAGGTGCAGACACGTTTCCCATTTAGATGGTAAATAGAGGTCTTATCGATGGAGACTATCTCTCAAGGTACCATGGCAAAAGAAGATACCATCTTACTTAACAGCTTCAGAATTTTTATTTTATAAAACAAGGTGTCTGTGAAGCCTACTTGCCTACTTCCGACTGATAGTTACATTGCCCCTTTATCCCACACCATGCCCCTGTAATCCTTCTGCTTGAGTGAAGACGTCACATATTGAATTCTTGCTGACAGAAAGGGGAATTTTACCAGTGGGTAATCTTTTTATCACACTGGTCGAACAATGGTTTTTAGCTGCTAAATAGCCAAAGACATTTCAAACTACCGCTAAGCTCATGTTACCAGCCACTACCAAAGAAAAAACCGGGGGAGGGAAGAAAGGAGATGAGCTGCTTCTTTCATATTTTGTAGAGAGCACTTCATTTTTATATTTAGCCATTTTATCATTTTTATTTTTAAACATTTACTGAAGAATATTTTACAATACATTGCTGTAATTTGAAGAATACATTTGGAAGAGCTTTGACAGATGAATTCTCTTGTAGGGAAAAAGCACAATAAAATACAGACCATTTCCATCACCCCAATGTTTTCTTCTGCTTCTTAACGAAAGGTCCCTCCTATTCTTCCAGCCCCAGGCAGCCACAATCTGCTTCTTATCAGTATAAATTAGTGTCCGCTTACTAGAATGCTATAGACATAAAATCAGATAACATTGTAATCTTTCTTGTCTGATTTATTTCAGTTGCAAAATAATTTTAAGGTTTATTCATATTGTTACATTTATCAGTAATTCATGCTTTTTATTAGTAGTATTTCTTTCTCTCTTTTTTTATTGCTGAGTTTTTATTGCTTCATTGTACCGATACATAGCATATTGTTTATCCATGCATTTCTTGATAAATATTTAAGTTGTTACCAGGTTTGGGACACTATAAATAAAGCTGCCACAACATGTAGGTGCCAGTCTTGGTGTGAATGTGTTTTCTTGGGTGAATAACTGGCTGTGGCATGGATAGGTCATAATGATTGTAATTGAACTCTCTAAGAAACTGGACCACAGTTTCACATTCCCACCAGTGGTATGCGTGAGGTCCAGGAACTGCACATCCTCACACATTCCTAATATCTTCAGGCTTTCTCATTTTACTCATTCCAGTTGGTGCATAGTGCTAGCTCGTTGTGGTTTTTATTTGTAATTCCTCACGTGGCTAAGAATCGCAGGCGGCTGTTAGTCAAGAGTCTGCAAGAAAACGTGGCTTTTAGTTGCCCACTGCAAGAAAGTGAATTCTGCCAACAGCTACTGGCTTGGGAGGTGGGTCTTTCTCCAGTCAAGCCTCAGATAAAATTATATGCCTGGCTAGGACTTTGTGGCAATAAGTAACTAATAGATGAATCATCTGTTCAAGTGTTTGATTCATTCTGAAGAACTAAAATGTTATTGTGGTAAAATATACGTAACACAAAATTTATGACTTTAGACACTTTTATGTGTACACTGCAGTGGCATTTGGTACAGTCACAATGTTATCAAACCTTGAGCAGTAATTATGTACAGAATTTTATCGTTATCCCAAGCAGAAACTCTACCCATTAAACTCATCTCCCCATTGCCCTCACCCCCAGTCCTCTGGTAACCACTTTTCATTGTTTTATGCCATTCAGCGTGTGGGACCTTGTTAACAGCAGCCCTAGGAATCTAATATTCCAATATTAGTAGTTTTCTTTTTCAGTGGGATTAAATGGGCTCCATTTTATTTTCAGCTTTCAAATATTCTCTACTGATCATACATTATAGTTATAAGAAACATAAAATAAATCGTTTTCAAAGAAAGATGAAAGAATGAACACTGTTAAGAATGGGCTTTTATGCTAGAATGGGCTTTTCTCATTTTTTTTATTCTTTAGCATGTATTTCCTTATTTTTACTACTCTGATCCTTCTGTTGTTAGATTCCCAGTGAAGTATTTGTGGTGCCCCCTCCCCCCTCCACCTAGCTCCTCCCTTGCCCTGGTAGCCAGAGAGACGTCAGAGTTAGGCACTCAGCACTCCTCCTCAGGGCGGAGGGTCTTGATTGAGAAGCAAAGGTGAAACTCCCGAGAGGTTCCAGCCTCGGTGGTTTGGGTTACGCCTGGCCCTGGCGTCACGTGGCGGCAATAAAAGCAGTATCCTCGTTAGCCAGCCCTTGTTTAATCAGTAATTCCTGCTGCTTTTTGACTTTTCAGGATTACCTTGGTATCTGTTCATCTACTGAATCCAGTCCTCCAGACCCATGTGGATTCTGTCAATGTGGCAGAGTCATCTCCCCAAATCCAGGGTTGTGTGCCTAGTGCTTAGCAAACCAACACACTGAGGCCCGGTGCTTGCAAAAAGAGAAACGTTTATTCACTTTGGCCAAAGCTTGAGGATGGGGAGCGAGATGTCTCAAATCCAACTCTCCCATAATGCCAAGGTGGGGAGTTTTTCTGCAACTGGGGAGTACGGGAGGGGGAGGGAGTTCCAGGGCGCTGAGAGCCAGGTCTGTGTTCTTTTAATCACAGGCATGTTTTCCTATCAGACCCCTCGGCGCCAACAGCTGATCGCAGCTACCTTGAAGGTATTCTTTCCTTCTGCAAAACAAACAGGAATTCTTCTTGTGTCCTTGGAGTTCTCTCTTCTTGCTTGACAGAGAAATAGGACATCAGCAACCCACAATTATATCGTGAGAACAAGGGGTGCTGGGTTGAAGAAACAAGATTCTGCAAAATATCTCATAACTGTGTGTCAGTGATGTCATCTTTAAAGCAAAAATCAGCAACTAGACATCTTGTGACTATTGCCATTGTTTAAGCTATCACTATTTTGTGCTTACGTAGCTATATGTTTCTAGTATCTTAGGCAAAATATACTTGGAGACATTTCTCCTGGAACTTGCTTTACAGGCAGTCCTGCAGAACAGGACTAACGTACTTTTTAAATCTTTGACTATAAGCTACATGCCAACCAAAATGATTGAAATATTTAGTTAAACTTATATCCTAATTAAGAGTTAAATTATTTAATTCCGGCTGCCAAAAATACTAGGGACATTTAAATCATAAGGGGCTCAGCTATGTGAGATCCAAATATCCCTTCAGTTAACTCATTTTTTCAGCTAAAAAGTGAGAGTTGTTTTTTTATTGTTTGTAGCTTTTGCAGGGACACATCGAAGATTCCAGATTTCTCAGTAATCCTGCCACCAAATAATTTCTGGCTCTGAATTTCTATATGACACTTATGGAAGACTACCTTCTGTATGCCAAGAAAAAGGTTTAAACAAAATCATTATTTTTAAACTAGAAGGTGACAAATTAATTCATTTCATTAAGTCGTTTTGTTGATTTACTTATAGCATTGTGTTGAGAAAAGTTCACAAAATCTTTGAAGAGTACTTTGAATACAGTTACTGGGAAACTTAGAGGGTGTTCTCATAAGAACAAAAAGACATCAGTGGTGGAGAGCTACTGACAGCCAACTTCCTCAGCCTGAATTAAAGTAGCAGAATTGAAATTGAAGAAATAAAAAAATAATTGCCGTTCTATCCCTAAACATATCCTCCAACCCTGGTCTCAAGACACAGGGTATGAAAGATGGAGATGTTTCATTTCAGTTGTGGGGTAGTGGATATAGTCCTGAAGTCTTTGGATGGGAGCTGAGAAGCAGAGTTTATCTTTACATGTGAAAAAATAACAGTAGAACTGTGTGGAACAAATTACTTTATAAATAGCCCTTCAGCTAAAGAACTGTCATATACCCAAAGGCAGATTCAAAGAAATGTTAAAACATAATACACCATCCGGTAAATTTGAAGATCTAATTGGCTTTATTAAGCAATTCATGAATCAGGCAACATCCCATCTAGCAAGTAGAAGGGCACCTCGAGGGTTTGTACAAAATGGAAGGTTTCTATTGGCAGAAGGAGGGTTGAACAAGAAGGTATTAGCAAAAGAAAAGAAAGCATTAATAGCTGTTACAATTCCACTGACTCTATTCCCTATGCTGTACTCCACTTCCTGTGACTATATATATATATATATATATATATATATATATATATATAT
>NW_017732112.1:206810-236482 GCF_001890085.2 Hipposideros armiger | reverse complement strand
CTGTCCATGAAGTGGTCGCCCTAATAAGACAATTGTCCATCTGACCCCCTACAAAATCTTTACATTATCGGTTATAGTCCCCAAACTGTCTTTCGTATCCCCGTGGCAATCTTGTGGTTACCAATTTGTGCTTTCTAATCCTCTCACCTTCTCCCTCACCCCCACCCCCCTCCCACCTAGCAACCCTCAGTTTTTCTCTAAATCTCTGAAACTGTTTCTGATTAGTTTGCTCATTTATTCTATTCTTTAGACTCCATATATAAGTGAGGTCATATGGTACTTGTTTGTCTCCGACTGACTTATTTCACTTAACATAATGTTCTCTAGGTCCATCCATATCATTGCAAATGGTAAGATTTCTGTCTTTTTTATGGCTGAGCAATGCTGCATTGTATAAATGTACCACAATTTCTTAATCCATTGTAACAGCTATTAATATGTACGATGCCAGAGGGGTAGTAGATTAGGGGATAGGGGGTTATCACTTTGTGAGGGGTATAAATGCCTAACTATTACATTGTTTTATATACCTGAAACTAATAAAAAAAATTGCATTATGAGACAAAAAAAAATAAATAAATACAAAAAGAAAGCATTGTCTCAGGCCAGGCCGCCTATTTTGGAGGAGTGGAAAGCAGAACTCTTAGACAGATCGCCCCTTCTTCCTCTGGGGGATGGCGAGGACTCTTGGGACAGACTACCCCACTGGTGTGGACTAGAAAATTCCGGAATGGTAAACTAAGATCACATTTCTGCAAGAGGTTGAAGCTGTGATTAGATCAGGAATGGTTTTCTCTTTAACTGAATCCATAGCATTTCTTGGAGGAAATTATTCTCTGATAGTTTATAACTTCTAATTGACATCTGTATGTGTGTTACATATAATCATGTGAACTACTGTCTTCAGTCACTTATTTCCTATTTCCCACCTGATACACTGTTTCTTGATTAAATTCCTTTCAGAACCATGTATACATCGATGTTTATACATATCTCTGCTGCACTTTGTAACATTCCTGACTGCTGACCAACCGAATTCTAAATTTAGGAGCTTGGCTTACATATTCCTGAACATTCTCGGCTCTAACTATTTGCTTTTTTCAGTTTCACATTCCACTTATTCTATTAAAACTACCTCTGAGATGTATAATTGGACAACGTGTCAATCTTCTGGGGAAGCTGACATAAGTGGAGCTATTTTAAAATAGAGCCGAGCAGTTATTCCAGAGGAACTGCCTTGAATGTTCTGTTCTCCAAACCTTTGGACCAGGCCAAGCCACAGCTGTTTTACAATGTGTGAAGTCAGCAGAGCAGAGGACATTCTGATGACAAGAACTGAGGGTTGTAGCCCTTCTATCTGAAGACAGACTCAGTAACCAACCAGGTGCAGCCAAGAGTCGCTCAGCATGTCAGTGCCTAGAGGGGCTTTCCTGCTTTTCATGTAACTGCCTTTTTTTTCTTCTCCTAAAAACCCCTTGCTTTCATCCTATAATCAGGACATTATTTGGCTTTCTGCCTGAATCTGTGACTCATTAATTGCAATTCCTTGATCTCAGATCATTGCTTTGCCTCGTGAACTATTTATTATTATTATTATTATTATTATTATTATTATTATTATTATTAATTATTTTAAAGTTAACACTTCCTGTGCCTTGATCCTACTCTGTTGCTGGACTAACCAGAATTCCCTTAACTGACTTGCTCCCTTTCTTGTCAAGTTCAAGGTTGTCTGGTTGTAGTTGAAGACCCACTCCACCTCACTGGCATATTTCTCGGTGCTAACCACATTCCTCCCTGGTACCAGGGCTTTCATCACGCCTCACCCATCTTCTGAGATGGACTGCCGGTCTCTCCTGGGTGGCCAAGCACCCTCTGCCTCCTCTGAACCCCCATAATATTTCCCTGCACGTGCTTATTGCTGTGCCTTCTTTGGCCTGTTCATTTCTCTATAGAACAGGGACCGTTCCACCTCCCTTTATGCAGGGTGGTTCTCTACATGATGTTAGTTCACTGAAATAACTCGAAAAATGTATTTCTGGGTTGCTCTCTGCTACAGTACTGTCTTGCCTGATGGAATGATAGTGGATTAAATTCAGTGGGCCCCAGGCTTCTGATTGGTTCCCCAAGTCTATGAAAACATCCATTTAGAATTGGGATCTTAATTGCCTGATAACTCAAAGTGTTGGCTGGCCATTTATTTTTCTTCCCACAGAAGCTTCAAGCCAATGCTTTATCTTTTAAATAAAAATTAACTTATGTTGGAGATGGAGTCAATGGAATTGTAATAGATAAGTATGATATCGGGGGTGGGAAGGCAGTGGATGGGGGAGGAGGGTTGTTACTTTGTGAGGGGTGAAAAGGATAACTATTGTATTGTTCTGAACACCTAAAACTAATAATAATTTAAAAATTAACTTAAATAATTCAATATTGCTTATATATAATAATTTAATTGAATTTAGGCTAATATGCTATTCTCAGATTCCTTTTCTTCTGATGAAATTAAAAGTGTATGAGAGTACACATTAAAGAGATAAATGTCCCATGAATTCTGAAGTCCCAGAAAATAGACATAACTAATAACTTATAATTTCGCAGCAACTCAGGTATTAATTAACTATCTGATTCACAGAACTAATAGGAATCTATGTTAAGATCAATTTTATTGTGGCAATAGAATAATTTAAGGACTGGGATGATATTGCGTTAAAGAATGCCAAATACATAAAATTTATAATCAAACATTTAAGTATTAGCAATTTTGTTATTTTTAAAATAAAACACTTTAGGCTATTTAAATGTTTTACAATGCTCAGTGGATGCCCTTATATACTTCTGCAACTCGATCTATAGGATAAATTTATAACACTGAAATTTCTGCATAAAAGATATATGACATTTTTCTTTTATTGATATTCACACATTTTCTCCAAATATGTTAGACCAATTTATATTTATATTTGAGAGGATGTGTTTAATCTCCAGAGCTGTGTTTTATCAAGTCTATCAAAAAAATTTGTTAGTCTTACATATAATTAGACTTCTTTTTCTCCCCCATTATATCCTGCTCATTTTATCATGCATATTTTCCCAAACTTAACTATCATTTTGTCAACACTATCTTGTCCCAAATGCTATCCTTGGTATTTTAATTGGAATCACATAACACTTATGGACAAATACATAGGGAATTGACCTCCTAACTCAGAGCAAGTCATTTTCCATGTATTAATTCATCCCATTTCTTCCTCAGAAGAATTTTGATATTCTCGTGTTGCTCATAGGTATATTTTCATTACCGTGGGAAGAAACACATAACATCCATGATGATGCACAATGTTACTCATGCCAATATTAGCCAACATCTCAATATTTTTATTTCTTGTCTTACTCTTTCTAGACTATTAGGCCCTTAAAGAGAATTTGCTCAAAGATATTCCAGGTAAATAATTTCTAGTATGAGCTGAGCTTTCGTACCAGATCCTTATCTAGTTATTTATGTGGATGAGCCAGGCCCGACTTTGCAGAAACATTTAAAATAATTTTATCCCCTGCTTTAGCACTTAAAATGATGGACAATGAACTAAATTATTTTAATCCTGAATGATTTTGCAAATGTAGGGGAACCCTCCTAAGGTTTTTTATCTCTTACTAAATGAGCTACATGGGAAAAGAGAAAAAGGTTAATTCCCAACATAGAATTACAAAAGAAAGTGATTTTTGCCTAGACCATTACATTTGTTATTCCTTTATTCATCTAACTAAAAGTCCTAACCACTGTTTTGCTGGCTTCCCTGTATTTTGGTTATGTATCAGTGTTTCCCTAAGGGTATCCTGGAGAAGGTGGGAGTGTCCCCAGGGAAACATGCAATCAATTCAGTTATAACACTTACTTTTAAAGTGGGAATTTATTTGGTATATTATGGACTGATTTGGAGCATAAGGCATGTTTCGCATTTGCTTATGTGTTTTTTGTTTTGTTTTGTTTTTGCATAAACAGTAGATGAACTCAGAAAACTGCTCCCGGCTGAATCTCGCAATGTAAGAATGCACAAAATGCACACAAACACTCTGTGAACATCTACTAGCTGCCTCAGTTTACCTTGAGTGTGAGCCACACCCATCCTCATCTGATGTCACAGCTTTCCATCTGATTTCAGGCTCTTCTCTGCTCCTTTCATGATAACTCATGTTCCGCAACCCTTCCAGCAGCCCCTTCAATAAGCAAATTTTAGGTCTCTCTCAATGTAAAGTGCCTACTTATTGTAGGATTTATGTACTCCTTAACGATGTATAAAAGTATTCTACTGTTTTTATCAGATTTCTTCTTGTCTGTGTACTGATGGGTTCTGCATGTTGTGTGCCCCACCCGTTTTTCCCTAATATAGTGGTTTTATTACTCAGCTGTACATGGTGCATTGATTATTAGGGATAAAAACGTCCCCATACCACAGGGCCGGCTGTGTATCCTACTCATGGTGAACCCCACATCCTCGGCTCTGGTATAATAAGTAAGGTAGCACGTGGCCCTTGGGAACACTGCACCTTGCACATTTTGGGTCTTTGCTACAGCTTTATTTCAAAACTAAATATACCTTGCCCTTTCCTGTTTCCATGCCTTTCTTCATTGAGACTCTCCCCAAAATGCAATTAGTTTTCCATCCTCTCTGCCTCATCAATAGAACAGCTTCTAGGGCCCAGGTTCCACATCTGCCTTGAGCCTTTCGGACAACCTCCAACAGGTGATAGCATCTCCCTCTGTGTTTGTAGTAAGCACTATGTATACCGCATAATGGTTATCATCATATTTTTCTTTTATTGCATCTTGCGTCTTATTTCCTCAGGTGTATCTTATGTTCAGTGTGACTTATGCCTCTGCCATGCCAAGCACAAAGCATTGAGGAAATATTTGTGGTTGTGGCCCAACGATCATAAAAATGACGTTGACGAAGTATGGTGGAAGCCAGAGAGATTCCATGAGATGAGAAAATAAACTTTATCTTCTAATATATCTTAGTTGTAAAGATGAGGAAAACTTTTAACATAGAGTGATTAAATACCATACAACATACCAACCATACTCCTAACAAGCATTTCAATATAATTTCAAAAGTATTTCAACACTTCTGTAATACTTTCAAAAATATTTCAAAAACACTGTAAACATTTCACATGTGATCTCTTTGGTTCTCTTCTTAATACTGGGCTTCAGTTCTAAGGACGCCCTAGGTTGCCCTGGCAGCCCTCACAATCTCTTCTTCCTTCTCTATTGGACTTTTTAAATGGCTGCTGAGCTCAAAAATACTCCCTTCAGTAAGAGAGGTTCTTGTACTACACATTAACCCCAGGCGAACGCCCATGGCCTCCTCTCCTGTTCCAGACCTGCTAAGAAAGCTTTTGAGCCACTTTTTCTCCCAAGGTTTTGTTAAGACCCAAGACTTGGGTTAGATGTAAGGAAGGTGTTCTTAAAATAGGAAAAGAAAGGCTCTGTATCACGTGGCGATTTCTATGTTAAATTTTCAGAAGAGGTTTTAGTTGATAAAATGTAACTTGATCTTCTGTTGAGAGGAATTATTCTGCACATAGAAAATATATGCAATTACAGAATCTATTTACATGTGCTCAAATTTCCTCAGGGGCATTAATTCAAATGTAACTTGTTTACGAAAAAACAAATTATATTATATACTGTTATTCCCTAAGAATGATTCTCCTTTTCTCACATTAATAATAGTTAGAATATATGTATATATGTTTAGGTTTGCATAAACAACAAACTATAACTAAGTTGTAATAATATTCTCTTTATCTCTTTCATTTTCCTTCAATATTCTAAAATTCTGCCTTAATTTGGTTAGTTTAGTAGTCTAAATCAATTTAATTTATTTAAATGTTAAAATCATATTTATAAATCTCAAACCCTTGTCTTAAATCTCATGGATGAACCACACCATATAAATATAGCAGGTGGACACGTTAAATGGAAGACAAAGTTGACACTTTCTGATTACTGGCTTGGCTGTTTAAATCATGGCAAGTTGAGATCTCACATCCCAGGAAGAATTCTGATATGGTTGCTCTTCAGATTTTGTTATTGTTTTCTGTGTCTACTCAAGGCTATTTAGAGTAAAATACATACATTAATTTTAAATAAGTCATTTTGCATGATGAGGGTGTGGCTCTGGTTATTATTGATGGGTACATTACTAAAATGCATATAGAAAGTTAATGAATTTAAATCAGTGATATAATCTGTATCTCTCGCTTCTAGGGAAGGCATTTACATATGCCCAAGAAGTTGACAGAAATTTGGACTCTAATGTAGCCACTATCAATAAACTGTAATAAGCGATTTAAAATTATTTGTTTATTAAAATTATTAATTTTGTTTACATAATTAATAAAATTTGCCTGAGTGGACTGATCTCCAAATCTCTTAAATTTGCTTAATGGTCTGAAGTGATAACTTACAAAGTCCCCAAATTTATGACTATTGACACCAGAACATATGAATGGTTGTTGATGTAGCCAGTCTCTTTCACTCTAAGTCATGGTTTCTCTGTGATTTTGTTTCTAAAGTGTAAACAATTGGGTATTTTATTACTTAAAATGGGCCATAACTTATTTTTTTACTATAGCAGTGACAGTATAAAATTCAAGTTGTAAAATAAGCAACCAAACTAATGAAACGTGAGGTCCAGGTAATGCCTAGTGACATTAATACTTCCACTGCCAGCTATTCATAAGGGGTTGATCAACCGTGACTCACAATAATGAATGTAAAAATTATGCTACAAACTCAGATGAATTATTCATTCTTGCAGTAATAAATAAGTGTTTTTTTTCTTTACCACCTGAATTAATAAAACAAAAAGTAACTCCTTTTATAATTAGAATTCATTTATTATAGGTGGATGTACCATTGTACTATCGACAATCTCCAGAATTGGTAATCCCTGTATTAACATGATTTATGAGCAAAGAAGTTGGGGGGCAGAGTTGATTTATTTCAAGGAGAAAACTGAGGAATTATCTCAAAATTATTTACATAAAAACAAGTTTGAGGGAAAATTTACACCATATATAACAGAAAACGCTTCAGTGGATTGTTCGCAAAAACAGGGAGGATCTAATTATTCTGATTCTCAAGTCCATCATTAAACTGGTACTGTTACACTTTGAATCCACAGGTAAATAGGAGGCACACTTTAGATAGGAAGTCACAGTGCTGATACAGTGTCCACCAGAGATATTCTAAGGTGGGTGATCCCGGATAAGCTCGAGAGAGGTGTTCACACATGAGAGGAAGGGAGACGTCACCTTACCATAAATAGATCTTTGGGTTATTACTGTAGGATCCCAGAAAAATAAAGTATGTATTTAGCACAATAGTAAGACACCTTACCTGGTGAAAAATAAATCAACAGCAATTATGTGCCTGAGCTTACCTCAGATATTGCAGCATCATCTGTCAATGGTCCTAACGCATAACATGAGTTTATCAGTCTTTTGTCCAGTGAATTGGATATGTCTGAGATAGCATCCAGTCTGCAGCAAGAAGGCTGCTGAGCAAACCACTGGAAATTTCATTATATATCACAAAGTAAAATCATCCCAAATGAAATGATTTTAAATGGCGGTTAACTAAAACCCTGTTATCTGGAATTGTGTGGTTTTTGAGTTTCATACAGTATTTCTTTTATTGTACAATGAAATTTTCACAGGAGAAGCAGGTTTGGAATTTTAGTAATCTGCCATTGAGTTACCAAACGATACAAGACACACTTTTTTCCGAACCTCCTTCCTGAGGAGGTCATGTCACTTTAATCTGTGAGAAACAGACCAGCACTAATGACCAACCAAGAAATGCAGATTTGCTTTGTGGAATAAACTGGTTACATTGTTCATTTTACTTTGTTGTGCTATGTTGTCTAACTTTGATTTTGCGTGTGAGAGACAGAGAGATTGGGGTGAGCTATAATAAGAAAAGCATTTGAGTCTCAAAAGACAAAAAGTGTTTCTGAGTTTGGACAGGGTAAAAAGTATAGGGCTACATACATATGAGTAAACTTAGTAGTTAAATCAAGTTGTTCATATCAACAACATATAATATATACTAGAGATTAATGATTATTGAAAAAATAAGTTCTTTAGAAATCTAAAGTAAGGGATTGTTACTGAGGGTTAAATTTAAAGACATATGTCTAATGAAAAGTATGAACAGGAGCCTGAAGGGTAAGTGGGGCTAATATAAATGTTCCTTGTTAAATTAGGACCCTGTCCTTCTCTAATGCTATTTAATAAAAGAAAAGTCCACTCTTGGCATTTTAAATGGGCACAATTACAGAGATGAAAGCAGAGGTGTTAGGGTGGTCAAGTCTTTGTCCTTTGGGTTCTTGGGTTAGAATGGCGGTCTGACCTCTGTATATTTATAATTAAAATTATATAATATTTGGCTATTTTTATTGTGGCTAATCCTTAAGGCCTGTAGGCAAGGGTGATACCTCAAGATTTGATCAAAATTATTACATTGTAAATAAACATCATTGATTTCTACATTTTAACCACCTTTACAGCCATGGGATTGTTAACAATACTATTAAATGTGTGTGTGTGTGTGTGTGTGTGTGTGTGTGTTGCAATTTTGGCTTTGCCTCATTATACTGCTATAGTCATACAGAATATAAAAGCCACACAAACTCACTTTAAAAATTACATGCTTTATCATTCTCCCCCTGCAACCCTAACTGCTTTTAAAATCTTTTTAAAATGTTAAAAATGTTTGCACTTGAAAAACAACAAAGTTTGATGCAGAACCTATTAGAAAGAAGTATAACCATTAGAGAAGTTTGGGTTCATAGTATGTTTTTTAGCTGAATCTGTGTCACTAAGACAAATGTGAACATAGGCCTTCGGCTCAAAAGCTTTGTGCTGATTGACAGCTTTCATTCCTTCATGCCTTCATTCTGCAAACATGTATCAAGGACCTGTTATGTGGTTATATTTTATAGGATGACACATGATATACCTATATCAGCATACATGAATAAACCGTTGATCAGTAATGTGATGGTAGTTTTTCTCTATAGTTAACTCTGTGGCTTGCAGTAAGTAGATTCTCCATGTATGTTTGTTGAACAAATGCATCTGGTGCGTTTAGTGAGACATCAAATGTGAAGCTGTGTACATGTGGAATTCATCATTTTCGCTTTATAGCACGAATAAAAATTTACATTTTACAAAAATTCGCCCTGATTGCTAGTAATTTTGGAAACATAAAATGAAACTGAAAAAAAGAAAACTTTAATATCAAAATTTATATTTTAATTGACCTGTAATAATAAAACATAATTTATTATTGTATTGTAAGTTCTTAGAGCCTGAAGACATTATAGCCACAGAAGTCAAAATGGGCTGCAGCTTTGACATACTATATCACTAGCATCAAGCACAGCATATCCTCACCTCACTATTTAAAATGCTTTCTATACTTAAATGTAGAATAGAGTGAAAATGTTTTGCATCCAGCTAGTATATATCTCATTTGTTTATGAGTTAACAAAAAAATAACTGAAATATGCAGAAAAAAATACTACTCATCACTCTGCAACTAAATTAAAGATTGTAAGAGATTAATTGTTCTTGATGTTCATCTTTGTTAGTCTTGATATACATCTTTATTCATGTTAATGAATTCATTACTACTAAGAAATACATAATGCATTAAAATACATGATTAGACAACTTATCTGTGTTTCTATTTGTGATGCAATTCATAGCTCAATTTTAATTGCTTATAAACCTCATGTAAAAAGAAAAATGTTCCAAGAAGCTCTTTTATTTCAAGTCACTAACAACATGAATTCTCAGTTTAAAAGTCAGTCATTCTATGACAAACAAAACAGAGAAATGTTCAGTCAGATCACAATTATCATCAGTGTCTATCACTGCCTCTGGAAAAGCTTTTAAATAAATGAATATTTATCATTTGAGAAGATTTCAGAGGCTGAACTTTTGAGAAAGAATATTTGGATATTAGAATGCATGGATGACCTTTTATGTAGTTACTTTTTTTGAACTAGTTATCCGTGTATTTTCAGTTCTCTAACTTCAAAAGTTCTAATTCAGTTTAGAGCTATTTTTTGTAAGTATAAAAATAAAAAATCCTTTCAAATTTTAACAATCAAAGAACTCTTCCAAGACACCAGGCTTAGGTTCTACTGAGTTTTGTATTCATCTCATAATTGGTCCAGTAATCTCAAAAATAAGCAAAAATACTTTTAATTCCCTAGACGATACATTTCTTAATTGCCAATAACTATGACGAGACTCTTGCTTCCACCCAGCAGCACAGCTGTGAACCCCGCAGGTAACGTGTGAGGATCCACTTCACAGGGATACAGCAACAGCCAGGTGCCAGCTGGTGTATCTGAAAGTTCTTAAGAGATGGGTTTCTACACTAAGTAAAAAATTACTTGTAGAAAACTGCATGATACTCAGAGACACCTGCTGTAAATGTAAGCCTTCAGTGTAGTCAAAAATCCTTTCATCAAATGAATAAAGCTCTTCCACTATCTCTCTTCTGTAAAGCTATTTCTAGATGATGAATAGTAAAGATGGAGACATGTATCTTAAAAAGCAGAACTGAGTGATTCAGTGATCTGGGCCATGTTCACAGACATTGCAGCAAAATCCTCCTCAGTAAACTCTGATGAACCTGATGGAGGCAACCAATAATTTATCCAAAACTGATGGTCAGGACGCTCGACCCACTGCTGCTGCCATGGGATAAATGAGGCCTCCAAGATTTGTTTCCTTTTTCTTTTGATATTAGACAAAAACAGTGACATGTGGGAGGGTGGATAATATATCCCAGTACCGTTCAACAAAAAATAATAAACATTTAATATTAGAAAAAAAAATATTTTTTACAATTTTTTTTTTGCCCCATTGCATAGTGAGTACTTATTTAAATTTAGGCTATTTACTGTGGCCTGCTGATTTTAAGACAGATTTGCAGTTTTCAAATGCTATTATTTAAGCAAATACTAAAACAACCTAAAATATTTACTATAGTGGGCTTGGTGTTGGCTCTCCTTAGCTCAGTTTACCATTCATCTCCATACCTTTTGCATATATTTATATTTTTACCTTGAGAGATTTATTTGAAAACAATGTGACCATACAATTTTAAAACTTAGGCTGACCACATAAAATATCAGCCTCATAGAAAGCTAGGTAATCCTATATATGCTATGTAGACACTCAATACATATTTATTGAATTGGGAATAATGTGAGGTAAATTTTGGTTCAAGATTTTGGGAGATATACAAAGAATAGTAGGAAAAAATAATTTTAATCAACTCAAGTCTTCCTCAGCCTTGATTTTGATAGTAGCAACTCAAACACGCAAAAATTGACTACATGACCCTGAAACATGCACCTTTAATGCCTCCATTGTTAAAAACTTGTTATTCGTCTTTTCCTTATTCTTAATAAGAAGATTCAATTTGAAAATGAAAATATTTTAAAATATGACAATTTTTGTGTTCTATTAAAAGTAATAAAGATTTTGTCTCAAAATAAAACTAGATTAAAAGATGTATAAAAATCATAAGGAGTAACAAAAGGAACATAATATTAAAGAGGTAGTTCCACTTAAATATTTGCACAAATAGAAAATACGTTCAAATGCCAACTACATAGCATATGAACTATTCTTTTACAATTACTAAGTGTTAAGAATCTGTAATTGGTTGCATTAAAAAAATGTAATTCTAAGCCCCCTTTCCTCAAATGGATGGTATTCACTGTAGCCAAGTGTGTATTTGCTTAAGAAGCGTAATGTGCAGAGAGAAACTAGCTCCTATCCAAATCTGAGCTTTGATTTATTGTATAATTTGATTTATACAAGAGTAACTGAGAGAAGGGAAATCAACGCTTCATGTATGTTAATCTCAATAATTGAAACTCACAATTTTATACGCTGGTATATTGCTTTTCTTCTCATCCAAGCTCAGATATGTGAGCTCAGCAAATGTGTCACAATTGTAAATGCCACAAATTTGGACTTTACTAATTAAGAGTCCATAATGCTTAAAGCAAGGCGAATTGAGCTATTTTATACTATTTAAAGAGGGGCAATGAAACAATAATATAAACTATAGATTAAGAAAGTGTATCCTATAATAGAACATATTATTTTCAAGTACTTTAGAGGAATTTGCATTATTACAGCAAAAGCAAATGCTAATATTAATTATATTCATAATATATTTTAATTTTAAACTAAGCATATGTATTTTTAACAATTAACAGAGGTAGTAAGCTTAGTTCAAGATATTCTATTTATGTAAATATTATATAATAAAGTCAAAGAAAAGTTTCATTCCTGTTCATGAAGTAGCCTGGGAAAAAGACATGATTCTTTCACTGCGTTAATTGATTTCAAGTTTTGTTTTCAAAATATGTCAAAAATACACAAGAAATAAAAAGTTGATATTTTGACTATTTTATGCATTTAATAACATTTTGAGCTGCTTTGTACATAAATGACATTATTTTTATTTTAAACCTTGGTTATATGGTAATAAATTTACCATTATATTGAATTTTAGCAAAAAAAAACCCCTCAAAACATACTAGGTGGCATCAATTAAACTTAAGTATAGATAAATTAGAATCTAATGGCATTGATGACATAAAAATTTATTACAAAATGTTACACAATATGGCATACAAAACATCTTTGTTTTTGGTAGTGTAAGCCACAGGAAAACATATCCAAATGTCGCAGCAAAAGAGTTAAGAAAGAATATGAATAATATCTATTACTTTGAAAAGACATGCTGGCGCCTGTCACTACTCTCTCTTACCACCCAGGTGTTAAAGAGCAATATATTAGACCTTATCTGTACAGATTTCCATCTTTGAGCCAAGAGCTGATCCAAGCAACAAAGGAAAATCAAGATCGCAAATGTATTATTGTTTCATGAAAATTAGAAAAAAAACAGAATTGATGAATAAGAGAGATAAAAAAATACAAGACACATCTTACAATAATAAAGTATTAGCCAAGTTAAAGAACTAATGAAAAGCTTGGAATTTATTATTAGAAGTTAAGAACTAAATCAGCACTTTCTAACATAAAACTTGGTTGCTCTGAGAACACACAGAATCTAAGGTACCCCACTATATTCTCAAGAGATAAATTAGCATCTTCCATACAAAATTCACAGGTCATGAGGGGTGACAATGCTCACTTCAACACTTGTTTACTTTGAGTATATTTAACTCTTAGTTGTCTTTCTTGTCTCGTTGAAAGAAGCATTTTTTCTCTCATAAGCTTTGAATCATTCTACCTTTTATCTTGACTTGATTCTTTCTGCCACATGAAAAATATTTATTAGTTTTATATATTCAATATATGTTAGCTTTTTAAAAACCTATTAGGCCAAAACTAAAAAGTTAACATGATTTCAGGTCAAATTCAAAATTAGAAAAGTAAGAGTTAGAATATTGTACTTGGATAGAACTGGAATAATATTGACCAAAATATATTTAAATTACGTTGAGCTTTTGACTTGCCAAAACATGTTAATGAAAACCTTCATAATAAATGTACTAAAATAGTTTCGTACTTTGAATATCTTATCTATGCTTTTTATTAGTTATCATATATCAGCCAACTGTGTTTCAAGAGCACGTGCACTGGAGTTAGTTTAACAATATGAAAGGGATCAGATGCTGAATATTAAATATTTCCTTGAAGGAATCACTTTTATATTCTGTGAAAGAAAGTTTTTTAGTATCACCTCCCACAGGACCACTAAAATCACTTTAAGCATGATAATTTTCGTGAGGCCACGAAATATGGATATATTCTGGAAACTAAGTTTAGCGATGCCGAGGTTGCCAAACTATTCTAATTAACAACACTTCTCAGCAAGCGTTGCAACAAACATGTTTCTGCAAGAAAACCGTTTCCAGCAGCTGAGCATTTCATCCTACTCTTTGTTCTACAAGGTCCTGTGAGGGTAGGAGTATGGGGGAAAGAGATAATTTGAAAGTATTGTCAGCGCTACAAGGAACGAAATTCAGTTGGAGCAGGTTCAGCTTAGCACTGATCAGGCTACACTGGTGGGTGCGTCCCCAGTGACTGAGGGTTGCCCGGGGAACAGAGCCCCTTCTCAAAGATGTCCTGTGAAAAGCATGTCCTGGTTACAAAGCTGCCGCTGGAATATTTACTGGTCAAGGGAAGAAACCTATCTAATATTACATTCAAGCAAGAAATCAGGTTTCCTGTGGTAGAAAACAAGCATGAAATTGCCTAGTTACTCTGTGGTTAGTTGAACAGCTAGCATTAGTTTACTATAAATTGATCAGAGGTCTTTGTTTCTCCAGATGAATTGATTCAAATACTGGAAAGTGCCTGATAGGACCAACAGCTGAGAAAATATCTGGGTGTCTGAAAGCTATCTACATCTATATCTGTATCTGTATCTGCATCTATATCTATATTCATATCCATCTCTATATTCTACCTATACCTATCTATTGGGTTGTCAGAAAAGTCGACATATTTTTTCTGTTTTTCATTGCAAAAATGTGTCATGACTTTTCCAACAACCCAATATATCTATATCTATATCCTATCATCTATATCTATATCTATGTATCTATGTGTATGTATTTTTCTATATTACCTATGTCTATGTCTATATCTATGTCTTTATATTATCTTTATGTCTATATCGATATCTAAGCCTATAGATAGATGTATTACTAGATATACTATTCATCTGAAAGAGTCATTATTGAATATGAAGATGCTTCTTCTGAGAAAATAAGGGAGAGAAGAAAACAAACAGAAACTGAAGCTCATTTCTTCAGGCTTGTGTTTTTTTTTCTCCAGTGCAAATGTGACTTGGTCTTAGTTTAGAGCTGCTTCTGAGGCCCTTCACTGGGAGTGTCACTTCAGGTGCCCTGCTGTGGATGCAGAACACGTCCACTCCTGGTTCTCTGACTAAGACGACAGGGCTGAGGCACAGCTTGGCTTCCAGGAATGAGAGGAAAGGAACCGTCTGTGAATTTGTGGGGCTTGGGAAGAAAGCCGGAAGAAAGGAGGGTGGTCGTGCAGAACTACGGTCTTCAGGTTTGCAAAAAAAGGATTTCTAAAAATCTAGAGGAAGAGTTAGGCCGGGCCTGACACCACATTCCCTTTTATGGAAGTTTTATTCCTGGTCATTTGTGAACAATACGTGCTCTTCCCTTGGCTCTGGCCTGAGTGAATCTGATGAAGAGATAAGTACTGGAGTTTCTTCAGTGTAATTATTTTACATATTTTTTCAACTTGTTATTGTATTTGTCATTAATAAAATTTACCCATAAAACTGATGAAAATGATAATATGAAAAATGTATCTACTGTATTTGGGCAACACCATCTCCAGACAGTGTTTTAGGTGATTTGCATATATTTAATCTTCTTAACAAAAATTTTAGATAAGTATTCATGTTCCCCTTTTTATTAAACAGCAAGGGTTAGGCAGTACAGCGATTGCCAATGTATTTATTCATGCATTATACCCATATTTATTAAATATATATTTTTAGTAGACAAGGGATTTAACAGGAAACAATTTTTTCCTTTCATGGGGCTTCCATTTTGGTTTTTATTAAGCAACAGACATAACTCATAGTCAAACAAAAACAAAACTTCACATCGAATGGTCACTTTTAAAGGAACTAATAAGCTGCTAACTAAAGAATGAGTTGATGTATAATTTGGGGGAGAGGACATAATAGGCAAAGCTAATAGCAGGCAGGAAGACCGTGGACAGGACCAACGTGGCACATTGAAGGAACAGAAGACCCAGAGTGCGTGAGGGAAGTGGCACACCACAACAGACCAGTAAGATAGCAGGTGTGAGCTCATTCATAGCTTCCTAGCTGGAAAACGACTTCAGTTTACTGGAGGACTTTAATTACGGAATTGTCCTGGTCTTAGTTAGGTTTTTAAAATCCCAGTCTTGCTGCGTGCGGGTGGAAAAGGCCTTGGCACAATCATGGGAGTTATGGGACTAAGTATTAGGAAGGCCCAGAGGCAATCCCTAAAGAGTGACGTCATTTAGCAGTTGGGACAAGGACGAATCAAAAAGAGCAAGAAGAGGAAGTAACACTGGCCAAAAAGACAAGAATAGTTCAAGGAAAAGACAGTGGCCATCTCTATAACATTATGCTGAGGTCACATAATATGAAGACAACAAAATTACATCATGAAAAGCACTGATTATATTGAAAAGTTTCTGAAGAGTCAGGAATGCGAGGAAGTGCAGTATCAGCTACTCTCAGTAGTGATACATTACAGCCCTGCAGTGAGACAGCCCCATCTTACTACTGGCTTTTTTGGACCGTGCCTGGCACTAGCTGTGAAGTGTTGGGTTCTCTGGGAAGTAGAAGCTGACATGGAGGGAGGAAGATAAAAGTGTTTTGAGGATTTAAAGCTTCACCCTGTAATCCTAAAGGGATTTTTTTTCTGAGGACAATGGAACCAATAAAAAAGAGAACTAGTTCACTTCTTCACCATTGGCATATTCAAAGTTTGTTTGTTTGTTTTTTTCCTTCACTAGTGGATCATTTCCATTAGCCAACTTATAATGTTGGCTATTAATTTTGTTTTCCACTTGACCCCACATATACCTCTAGTTTCCTGCACATTTCTCCACTTCCCTTTGGGAAAACGATTTTCCTCCTGCCTTCCTGAGTCTCCCAACCCTCCTTTGCTGGCCCTTCCTCCTCTTCCGTTGCTCTAAATTTAAATTGTCCAATATGGCAACCACTCACTAAATGTTCTAATCAGATTAAACTTAATTAAAATAAATATAATTAAAATTGTTTCCTTATGTCATACGTGAGTCATATTTAAAGTGCTTAATAACCATATGTGGCTAATGGCTACTCTATTGGACACTTCTGCTATCACATCAACTTCTCATGTGCAGCCAAAGATAGAACCTACTCAAAATCTTCACTTGCATGTCTGGTAAGTATCCCACAACTGATCATCAAAATCAGAATTCTGTTTACCCCCTTCAACCCGATTCTCCTGCTCATCTCTATGTCATTAAATGGCACCAACAGTAACCCAATTAGTCAAGCCCAAAATGTAGGTGTTACTTTGTTTCAATGTTCCTCATTGCCACCTGTTAGTAAGTTGATCTGCCAATCCCATGAGCTTTACCTTAAAAATGGGCCCAACATTTCACTACATCTCATTGCCTCCATTCCCGAAATTCTAGGCTAACCTCTCAACATGCTCACCTACTAAAGTTCTAATTTGTATTCGTCCTTCCCTGCTCTTCTCTGCTACTCTCAATTTTATACATAGCAACTAAGCTTTTAAATATCTAAATCAGACTGCACCACTTGCTTTTTCAAAACTCTCCAATGGTGGGTTTGGAATGCAATCCAAACGTTTTGTATAGTTTATAAATCCTCCATGAGATTATCCCTTCCTAAATCTCAGACACCTCATGTTACATGCACCACTCTTCGGGGTTCCACCCCTGGCAACTCCACTGAAGCCCCCACCCTCCGGCTTTCTTGTTGGTTTCTCTGACACTTTCCTGTCTCAGGGTCCTTACAGTGGCTGTTCCCACCATCTGATCCCTCTTTCCAAGATGGTCAATTAGTTTCTTATTTTAATTCAGTTGTGGAGTTCCATGAAGACACTGCATAACATAACCTTTCCTCTATCTTTGTGGCCATTTCTTATCAGGTTACCTGCATTATTTTCCTTCTTAGCACCCATCACTGCCTTAGGTTATATTTCTGTATTTACTGCCTGTCTCTTCAACTAGAGGGTCAACTCAATGAGGGCTGGACTTTTCTCCTCATTCACAGGGTTGGCATATAGTGTGTGCTTGCTAAATACTTGTGTACTTAATGAGTGAGCCTTTCATCTTTGGAATTTTCTTAGATCAGTGATAGGAATTAAATGAGGCATTTTTCTGATTGATGCTACAAAAGAGGAAACCCAGTTCCTGTCTTGTTTGCCTGGATGGCTTTGTGTGTCTCATTCTAAAATAAAGGTGCCCGTGCTTTGGACTCCAGGTCATGTAAAAAGTGTTGCTTTAAATAAAAACACTAGGGTATGAGCGGTTGTTATAACTGACAGCTACTACTTCAGTTCTCACTGGTGCCATTGGCCAAAAATAAAGGTGTAACTGTGTTTGATCACTTCAAGGGGAGTCAGACTGGTTTACCCATGAACCATAACCCATACTGATCGCTCTGTGTTTCGTAGAAAATTTAAAACATGGAAATTTGCTGATGTTATAGAAAGGTATTTTAAAAAATATTTTGTTTTATTTATAAAAATATTTAGTGGTGATGATGATGATGATGCTTATGCCTAAGTTCATGTATTAGTCATTGTATAATACAGAGCTTTGCATTTATGGGCAATTAATAGTCCAGATGGTTATTTAAAATGGTACAAGTAATCTAAAACCACATAATTAGTTGGTCTTATATATTGTATCATCTGTTGGAAAGTTAATTATATCTCTTCATTTCACACATCTTTTATTAGCTGATAAAAGGGAAATGGAAGAGGGAAATTGAATTTTGTGCATAAATGATTACTAACAATTAAAGGAGGAAAGTGAAATTTAGGCTCTTATTTATAGTTTCCTCTTCTGTCCTATTTTCCCCATTTCAGAATTCTGAAATGGCTTGGTTTTTTCAATTACATTATTCTGAAAGAGAACAGGTTTTAGTGATCACTTATATTCACGTGGCTCATTCAATAGATAAAAATAAGTTAACTTTAAAATAAGTCTACTCCCCCAGATGAAACAAAACATGAAGGAAGTCTAGAGAGTCTGTAATTTCAATTGTTGCATTTAAGTTTGGAAGCTGCTTTGGTATTTATTGCCTGCAACCCTTGTTCAATATGTATGAACTTTCCTTCTATAGCAGAAAAATCACTTGTTTAGTTTAGAATTGATTTAACATAAGGCTTTGAAGCTCTACCACATGATAAAACAACTTGGGGAAAATAATCCATTATATAATATTATATATATATATTATATGTTTGTGTATGTGTGTGTGTATATATATATAATGGATTATTTATTATATATAATGGAATATATATATATATATATATATATATATATATATAAAATCTGAGAACATAGATATTAAAATGATTAAAATGCCCGACCAGAAACATATTAGCTTTAAAAATACTAGGAAATGAGGGTGTCCGCTTTCCTCCCTGGAGGCTCTGGTTTAGGGCTTTGAGCTGTGAACAGGTGACTCGTGGCCGTAGCCCTGGGTTCTCAGTGCTCCCCCCAGAACTACACATCTTGAATTGTATGAGGAGTTTTATGACTCCAGTGTTTTAGTCTTTGTTTTCAGCTGTACTGTGCTCAGAGTCCCGAGTTATCAGGACTCAAGACATGAATCCTAGCATCACTGTGGTTTCCTTACTAGCCAGACCGCTGATCACTTTTCCTGCTTAGCCCTGCTATTTCAGCTTTAAAGACTTAGTTCCCATGTGACCCAAGAAGCACTAAGAGAACCACATAGTAAGAACTCCATTGTAAAGCTTTTCTCCTACTTAGTCTTAGATGAAATGCATAAAAGCTTTTACAGTTTTTATACAGATGAGCAGCATGGTGACTGGGACGAGTCCTGAAGGGACGTCCAGAGCCCTGGGTTCCAGCTGCATTCCTGCATCTGGAGGGCTGACCATCTGGGTCACAGGTTCAGCCTCTCTTGCCATGAACTGTCACCTGAGAAAAATGAAGGGGATGAGAAGAGTTCTTCAAAGATTGGGATGATTTTTGGAGTCTATTGTGCACATTTATCAGAGGCTGGACCGATGTTTTCATTGTCAAAAACATAAATGGTAGAAGGAAGAGAATGAATACGACAAAGGAAATGTTCCTTGTGAAACAAAACTGTATTCTGCGCTTTGAAAGAGACAAAGGCTGATAGGTGCATTCTGTCAAGGCCATGCGTGTTCCGTCAGTCTGCTCATCTCATCTGGAAAGTGACAGTTAAGTTTGCCAACAAGTCCTCACCAATACATCCTGCAAGGTTAGAAGTTCATCCGCAACAATTGATGAGAGGCTGTGATTTCATGACCTGTAGGAAGTTAACCAGCCTTCTCACTAATCTATCAATCTTATTGAGGCACCCCTTTCAAAATGGACTATACAAATCGCCATTCTTCGAATGCTTTTGAAAACAGTTCCTTATTCTACCTGCTGGTTTATTCAGGAATGAGTTAAGTAAAATATTGAGAAGCACAGACAAGTAATGCTGCTTGAGAACGGCCCTACTGTGTTCTTGACCCACTTGGCACTAAATGACATTTAGGTTCCATTCCCCAAATACATTAACCCATTGTTTTCGTGTAGTGATGCGTTGGCATGGTGACTTTCGCATTATTAATTTTAAAAGTACATACCCGTGTTAAAATATTCCAAGGGTGCTACATGTTGCTTCCTAAGCTTCAGCATCACCCAGACACGAGGGACAGTGCTGTAGGTCCTGCAGGGTGTGGACTTGACCTATCTCTGTCAAAGCTGCTCTCAGTGCTGGGAACCTGATTGAGGTCCCACCATGGTGATGTGAACCAGCAGCATCTAATTGGCAAACAGCATGTCTTGGTTCTGTTGTCCCACATTCATGGAGAAGGACTGAGATACAGAATGAAGCAAAGCCCCGCTACATGAGGTGAAGGACTTAGCTACGCCTTAGGGCCATTCCCACCCCAGTGGGCTCAGGCATCTGTGGAAAGCATTCTTTTACTGGGCTGCGAAATGAGCATTTCTTATCTGCTTCCCCACTACTGAATGGCAGGCCAACAATTCAAGTGCACTTTGGTAGTGATATGAAGAAAAAATGTTTTGCTTATAATTTGGGACACTTGCCATTGGTTCTTGCTCGCTCAGATCAGAGCTGGCAGCCCTGTTCCATGAGGAGAAGTGCATCAGGCTGTGCTGGAATGCAGCACATCATTAGGAACATGTGTTCCCCTGGCTTCCTTAAAGCTTGATTTGGGTGGCCATATGGTCAGTGTGACAGACTCAGCGATCACTGAATATTGATGGGGCCTGGACTACAGCATCTACCACGCCACTGCCAACTTAGTGTCATCATAATGACACAACTTTCAAATGTATTTCCGGGCCAATCAATGTTGACTCCTCATCTACAATCATGTGGGTGTTTTCGTATATGTTCTTGTTGGAGTTTTCTAACTTATCTGCCTTAATTCTTTTTGTCTCTCGATGCTGATTTCTCATCTAAGCACAAGTTCTTGCAGTTCCCTCTTTTTAAATTTTTTTTACTTACCGTTGACATATACTGTATTAGTTTCAGGTGTACAACATAAGGGTTAGACATTTATATTACTTCCGAGGTGATCCCCACACTAAGCCTAGTAGCCGTCTGTCATCGCACAGTTAGTAGACATCCCTTCTTTCCTTTGTGTCTGCCACATTATATGTTGGCATTGCTAGTACCTCGCTCAACGCCTGGCACGCAGTGTACCTGGTGACTGTGAATTAAGCTGAATTTCATTATCTTTTCTATGCCAATTGTTTTCATTTCCTTACTTCAGAATCACATCTATATCAGACTTGTCTAAATAGCCTCTCCCCATTCTTATGCCTCTTTACCTAGACACTATCTGCATGGACTAAACTTTAGAAATGTTTTGCTATTCTCTACTTGTTTCTGTAGTCTATATTTCCAAATACATTGCAAAGCTTTTCAATTCAGGGCACTCTCATAACCTAGTACTGTCCATGTTGTACAGCAGTAATTCTGTGTATGATTACATGCTATACCCATGCATTCATATCACCCAAGCCCAACAAGGTGTCCAGCTAACTCATGGGTCTCACGTATTCTCACTAGAAAATGGGGTGATTTTTATTTCCTAAGTTTCACATCCATTTTTTTTCTGATCAATTTTCAACCCATAGTAACCTCCCAATTCCCTGGTACTATAATATTTCCTGAGGCTAGGACTAGCAAAAACCGTGCTCCCCTGAAGAGAGCTAATTTATTACGCCTAAGGCAATGTGATTAATGTTGGAATGCTCTGCTTTGTATTCAATGGGTTGATTTGTTTCATTTTTCAATGCAGAGGAATTGTGCCAGCAAGGAAACTTCAGGGAGAGTGCCATCAAGTTTTTCTATTTGCTGGTTTCTCCCGATTCATCAGAATGGGACATTTCCTGTAACCACACTGCAGGCTCAAAGCAGATCAACAGTCCACAGCTTCCTCATTTCAAATGGCCAACTTATTATTAAGTTCGAAAACTCCGTCTGTGTTACTTTAAAAATGAATCCGAATCTTTGATGTGCCAGTATTTGCGGTTTTGAAGTTGTTAGCAACTTGATAAATGTCTTCTGTGACTTACCCCTCTGTAGTCTAAAGCACAGTGTAGTATTGGCAAACAAAGCTGTTTAACATTCTAACACTTTGTAGCTCAACTAAAAGCAGGGGTCTGATTTTGCTAGGAAAACCCGGAAAACACACCCACACATCAGAGGGTAAACCAGGGCTGGCTGAAAACATTCCATATCATTCTTAATGGAAATGTTAGAGGCAAACCGCTGAGCTGATCTCTGCAAGCAGATTTCTAAATTACAAAACATACAGGATTAAATTAACACTGTAAAATACTAGAGCTCTGATGCATGACTATGGCAGCTCAAAGCTCAAAATCCATAGCTTATGTAGATTTCACAGAGAAACTTATTTATTTGGGGAGTTTGTCACACTGTCAACGGTGTTTCTCTCTAGTGTGCAGCTGGGCACTGTCGTGTCCCCACCGACACGAGAATGTCCCCTCCTCCAGAGCCTGAGCAGTGAGCACCAGCCAGGGTGACATGAGGGCTCCCGCGTTGCTTGTCCCCCAGATAATTTCACTCGGCCCGTTTACTAGCATGTTCGCGAGAATCTGCAAAGCTGTAAAGTCGACCTGCTTCCTAATGCAAGGAACCAACAGCATTTCAAATAGTGAATTTCCCCGCCTGAGGAAAATCCTGTCTTATTTTTCCCCCTCTTTCTGCTGACCGAGCTGAGTCCCTGTGAGGCAGCCTTAGAGTCAGGCAGTTTTAAAAGCCTTGACATTTGAAATAATTATTCTGATGGATGGCATCTCTATGTAGTTTTATAAGGTATTAACAGCAAATTAAATATGAACACCTCTGATTCTCTGTTGCTGGTGGGAAACAGATGGAAGACTATGAGGCTTACAGGAAACTTCGAGGCATGGATCTCCGTTTGCACCACCGAGTTCTCAGATAGTTTTCTAAGGGCACAAAAGACTCATTGAAAAGGAGGTCTGCTGTGTGCTCCTAAAATCACAACTATAATAAGGCAGCTCCGAAAATTGGTGGTTTGTAGAGTGTGTCCCAAATCTGCCTGGGGAGGGGGAGCAAATCGTCGCACGAGCCTCTAGCTGTCACATATGAGGTCTGACAATTAAGTTCACGAACTTATCCTAGAAAAAGTGCTACATACCTCATTGCTGAATATCACTATGGTCACCTCCGAAGTACTCCCCTTGGAAAGCTATGCACAGACGCCAGCACCTAGTTCACCCTTCAAAGCAATTTTGGAATTCCTTTTCTGGAATGACCATCAGAGCTGTTGTCATATTACCCTTGATGTCCTGAATGTCATCAAAATGTTTTTCTTCCAATATTTCCTTTATCTTTAGGTAAAGAAAGAAGTCATTGGGTGTCAGATCAGGTGAGTAGGGAGGGTGTTCCAATACAGTTATTTATTTACTGGCTAAAAACTCCCTCACAGACAGTGCCCTGTGAGCTGGTGCATTGTTGTGATGCAAGAGCCATGAATTGTTGGTGAAAAGTTCAGGTCGTCTAACTTTTTCACATAGCCTTTTCAGCCCCTCCATATAGTAAACTTGGTTAAATGTTTATACAGTTAGTACAAATTCATAATGAATAATCCCTTTGATATCAACAAGTTCGTAAACTTAATTGTTGGACATTGTAGGTTCCCCCCCCTTCTCCCCCTCCCCCCAGCAAAGGAGCGCCTTTGAATGTGTTCCTCATAACTGTGCAATACTGGCCTTTTTTATGGAACAAAGCACAGTGACATGATTTGGGGCTCTTTCTGTGTGTTTAAACCCAGAAGCAAGGAGATAATTCTGGATCATGTTATATCCCAAAGCTACGACAGAAAGAGTCTTAGAGATAATTTTGTGCCATTTTTATCAAATAGAGAATTGAAATCTCTAGGGCCAGCTGACTTTTCTGTGGTCACTCTATTAGGGACTGTTGATATTGGTATCAAATATCCTAGTCCCCAAGCCAGGGTGTTGGCCATGTCATGTGCTTTTCTTGTCCAGGAGACAGTCTCATGTGTTTTAAGGGAAAAGTCTATTCCAATGGTGTTTGCCTCTTAAAGTTGCCCACTTCCTTGAGTCAGGTACCTATAGAGTCCCCTCTACAGTGGTTCTGGGATCCTGGAGATGAGAGTTGACTTAGCTTTAGAGTGGGCCTAAGGCTGCCCCATGTCCTGCTTACCAGATCTGTAGCAGTGACACCGATAGTCTGGGCCTCCCTGTACTAGTCGCTGTGATGCCGCAGGGATCCAGACTCAGGTTCTCGAACATATTACCTCCTTGTGCACACACTGCACCAAGTCCCTATGCCTTCGGACAAAGTGGCCAATGTCTGAAACTGACTTTTAAACAGCCCTCTAGTGTAAAAGATCTATCCAACTACTTTCTTAAATTAATCTTTTCTTAATAAACTGATTGTTGTGCCACATCTTAACTTACCTTCCACATTCTCCTCTCTGGAAGTCCTATAAAATTGTAAGAATATATAGCATAAAAAGACACACAGGGAGCTACATTGGGAGAGAGAAATAAATATCTATCATCTATCTATTAAAGGAGGAGCTAAAAGCTGCTGTCAAGTTGTGATACGATACTTGTATTCCCACAAAGACATAAATCTGGCAGATACAAATGCTTCCTATTTCTGATACACTCAGAGACTATGTCTCATTGTTTTTGCTAATTTCTCTTGAATTTCCATTATATATTTTCTGACATACGTAGAAATTAACACAAAAAATGGTATTCCCAATGCTAAGCTGATTTGACCAAACAGGCAAAATTATATAGATCCTCACTTTTGCAATGAATATATAAATGAAAGCCTCTACTGATGTTATTATCCAGAGAAAAAATATGTGATGAACTGCCTGTTTTTTTAAATTTATGGCACAAACAACAAGTTGATTTATTTTTGCATAATTAACAGATAATTTTGGCATCATGCAAACTGAATATTAAATCAAATGTAACATTGGGCATTGCTGTGAACATATCACTGAATCCATGCCTCCCTCTTGGGTTTCAAACTGTAAACATCAACAACAGTCCAATCACTGATGTATTCTTATATTTTTCTAATTATTATGAAAAATTAACAATGGTATGAAACCTCATAGTATCAGGAATGTGTCACCATATTGCTCTCTTACGTGGTCTAAAAGATCCATTGGTTGTGATAATCTTAGAGGCCTGAGTTACTTAAATATCAAAGTTTTGAGAGACATAAGGAAAAGAAGATTTCTTATAAATTCTTAGACAATTGCAGACATGTATGAGAATTAAAGAAATGCATCAAGCTTAAAACTTAAGTTTCATCACTGAGTGGAGAAGAAGAAAAAAAATAGCTTTCCAAAGTCCTCAAAACAGATCAAGTCACTGATTAAGTTGCGATTCTCATTTTTATTTGCCCAGTGGATGAGGATGAACGTTGTCTCAAAGGCCTACATTACGATTGTGACAGTCGAGCATCGCTGGTCCACTTTGCTTTTTTCTTATTGTGTTTAAACAGCCTTCCAGAAAAGAATAAAGATAACCCAGTGAAATGCCTGACAGATGGGAACACAGCTGCAAAGCCAAGTCACCAAGGAGTCAAGACTTCAGTGGAGATGAATTTGGTTATACTCCTGAGATAGAGATTAACCATTCAACCATAGCACTGACTGCCCAGATAAAGGACTCAGACTAATGTCGGGTCCACAGAGATGAAGGCAAAATGCAGAATCTGCCAAAGAGACAGGCATAAAATCAATAAAGAAGTCAGATGTGAATTTAATATGCAAAACACTCAAAATTCCTAACTATGAAATTAAAATCTGTGTGTATTAGAATATGCAAAATACTTTTGTATCATTGTTCTCAAAGGAAAGTAAATGTTATAAATATATTTGTTCCAAGAAATGTTTTCCAATCAGTCTCCACTATACTAATTGTAAAATGTTTCCCCCTATTTATATGTCCCATAATATTTAGGGGGAAATGACAAGTATTACAAAGTCAATGTCACATCAATGCTCTTTCAATCTTATATTAAAGCGAGTGTTAATTTTTATCATTTAATAGTTACTGAACAATTTCTTTTTGTGTGAAGGACCTTTCTTAAATTTTATTGTCTATTTTTTTTCTGGAAAATAATGCCAGGATTAAAATTCACTTGAAATATTTAATTCATGACCAGATTCATTATCTCTTGGCATTTCAACACAATCAAGTATATATTTAGTAATACATATGTCGATCCTACAATTTTTTAATACCTACTTTGAACTATATGCAAAAAATGGAGCTGTACAATGTTTTCATTTAGTTATATTTGTGAAACATTTAATGATCTCAAGCTATAGGCGCTTAATAAGTATTTATTAAAAGTGGAATTGTCTCCTAGAAGTAATACAAAGATGGGGAGGAGAAGTAATTAAGAAAAAACCATGCACAAAAATGTATGGTTTATATGCATATTGATTAATATGTCCAATGGGTAGCACATCTCATACAGCTGTCTGACGCCAAAGGCAATAGGACCCTGTATCTCCCTTTACAATTGGGGAGCTCGGAAATGAATCTTAAGTCTCAAAAAAGGAAACAGTAAAACTCATGTCTCAGGGACTATAAACTCATGGTTAACTAACAGACATCGCTTTCTCTGTAGGGTGTGTGTGTGTGTGTGTGTGTGTGTAAGAGTCTGTGTGCCCACAATGACCTGATAAGAATCACTTAAAATTTATATGCCTCTATCTTCCTAATAATAAAGATAGCTTCTCAAGGGCTTTTATTTACTACTTATTTCTTTAACAAATTCATATTGTAAATTCCTAGTTGTTGCATTGTTAAAATATATGTGGACCCTGAGAAAGAAGATATCTACTAAGAAGAATACCCTTGTGGCTAACTGGGCTCAAATTAAACAGAAACAACAACAAGAAAAACAGAGCCTAGCAGCAATTTCTACATATGGACCCTCTCATGCAACCCACACGTCAGGAAGAAGCTTGTACTAAACTGCCTGCCTCCACACTGAACTGCCTTTCCTGCCATCTGAGCCAGACTTTATAAAGGAATTCCTGCAATAGTATTTCCATCAATAGGACTGAGGCTTCCCCTGTCCAATCATACTGTACAGCTGTATCCCCATCAGCATCTTCACCGACCAATCAGAGAGGCTCGATTTTGACCAATCAGGAAAATGCCTTTTGGACCAATCAAACTGCAAGGATTTGGAGTCCTCATTTGCATGAAGATGGACCAATCAGGGACCAGGGGCAGAGACTTCTGTCTATATAAGTCAGCTCCCCTCTGTCTCAGAGCGTGAGCTTTCCCTTTCCACTGAATACTGCGTTTACCTGGCTGGAGTTGAAACACCAAAGATGAACCGCCAAAGATGTCTCCCTAGGAAGCTATTTCCCTGGAGCAGCATGTAGCAGAGTGGAACAAGCCAGTGCAGGCGCAGAGTGGACTGAATCGGACCAGACAGGAGCAAGTGGAGCAGGTTAGAGGAGAGCAGATCAGAGCTGTCTGGCCAGAGAGGGGCCTGACCCCAGGGCCACCTCGCAGCCATGCTGCTTCCTAATTGAGCCGTAACAGTATTGAGCTGCTCCACAACCCTGCGGTATCCCAACTGAGCTGTTTGCACTGAGCAAAATTTCCGTGGGCACCACACTCCAAATTGGGGATTCCCGTTGCTGTTGAATTGACACCAACAACCATCCGTTGACATATACTACTCAACTTCTCAGAGGAAAAATACTCTTCTTCAGTTGTGAGCTCATGATTGCTTCCTCCTTCAGTCCTGAGAGCTGTCAGCTGTGCTAAGGTTCTCTGAATAAAGGTCTGATGTTGACTAAGGAATAAATACTGCTCTAGGATTTCTTAAACCCTGTGTAACTGTTTCAAGGGTCGCATTCAAGTTGCACATTCCACAAGTGCAGCTCTTCTGTGCTTCCCTTTCCTGAGATATAAGTAGAGAAAAGAAGCCTCCTTCATAGGCCCCTCGTTACCCAGCATGCTGTTGGGACTGGATGATCACTTCTCTCTAATTGTACATAAACTAGACTTCAGCATGGCACAAAGGGGACAATAAAGCCAGAAAGGGGTTCACATTGAGGTGGCTAATGTGGGGAACTGTAAGAGCTATAGCAAATCAACACAAACATATGTTAATTCTAAGTGCAAAGCATTATCTGGCCCCAAATCATTGGTGTACCAAGTAGCTCTAGTTCATGTCCTATGTTCGCCTGCTTTAAAATGTTATTGTTAGTCAACACAAAGTGTCCGATCTGACACTTACAGGAATCTTAGTTCAAACAACTACTACTAATACAAAAAATAGAGGCAAGTGTAGAAACAAATCATGAAGAAGTCAGAGCTCAACACTGTAGGCTTCCTTTCTTCTTCTGTCACCAGTTGCTTTATTTAAAAGTTAACATGTGAGGGTCAACTGGATGTGTCACTTGCACAAAGAGAGATCATTTGCTTTCAATATCCCGTTGACCTAGACTGACTAGGAACTTTCTGCTAAGAGTGCTCCATAGAGAAGGACTCTCCCACGCCAAGAGCCATTAGTGGATTGTCTGCATTTCCAGGGGATCTAACGACCTCATTCCTTGCTTTCTTTCCCAGGACTCCCATATAAAGAAGAAATAGGCTGTAGGCCTCTGCTAACACTATTCTTTCCAATCATGAAATATCTTTTACTTCTTAAAAGTTTGAAGTTTTCAATTTTTTTCTTATTGTGAAATAACTATACAGACATGGCAATTTTGAAAATCCCCAAAATATTGAAAAATAAAGTGAAAGAAAATCACAGTTCTACATCTAGCGATAATTAGTAATATAGGTCTTCCAAAACTTTGTGTGTGTGTGTGTGTGTATGCATGTACATTTACTTTTGACTTACCATTATATCATAAACATTTTTATTTACTTACCGTTTATCATAAGTATTTTCCAAAATTGCCATGCAAATTTTCATTTTGTGGTGATCCAATGCATAGTTATTCTTTCATCTATCTGTTAAAACTTAGTTGGTTTTCAGGCTGGCTGAGTGGCGCATTGGTTAAGAGCTGGCTTGGGACACCAGCTCTGAGCAGCAGGGCCCCGGTTCGGATTCCACATAAGGGCCAGTGATGCTGCACCCTCTACAGCTAAGATGCTGAACAACAGCTTGACCCTGGACGTCCAATGGCCTCACCTCTACTACAGAGTCAGGTTCAGGCTCAATGTTGAAGTCCAGGCTCTCAAATAAATTAAATCCAGATAGA
>NW_017732112.1:196308-204403 GCF_001890085.2 Hipposideros armiger | reverse complement strand
ATTTCCAACTGGTGGTGCTTGTCTAAAGTAATTCTCCTAAAAACTGTGGGACTTTATTATCCATTCTTCAAGTATTATTCTATCATCCTTCAGATACTCTCAGTTATAAATCTTCATGGAGTTTTGTGGAGTTTCATGGCCGAGCAATCTAGGAATGTAAAACTTGATGCAAACCATGGTTATCATGTCTTGGATGTTTCTAGAGATTTGCAAGCATGCAGCCATAGCAAATCCAGTTCCCTTTCTGATTGGCTGGCTGGTGTGCCCCACCTGTAAAGACCCACATCCACCATCATGGCTGGCAGACATGCAGCGAAGACCACTGCAGAGCACAGGCAAAGATGGGTAAAGAGGGAGGAAGAGGGGGGAGAGAAAGGAAGGGAGACACAGATCCAGCCAAGAGGGAGAGGGAGAAAGGAAGGGAGGGAGGGAGGGAGAGAGGCTGAGAGAGGGAGAGAGTGAGAGAGAAAGAGAGAGAGAGAGAGAGAGAGAGAGAGAGAGAGAGAGCAATTAGAGTTGGAGCTATGAGATGAAGCTGAAAAGATAGTTGTCACTGGTCACACTCATGGCCTTTAGCAAACTGTCAATCACTCAGAATTAGATCAACATCCTCTTGAGGTGAAGCCTGGGTAGGAGGAGAAGAACCCTGCAGATGTCTACCTTTCCTTAGCTGTCAAGAGGGGCTGCTGATGACTGTTCAGCTGCTATGTTAAGAGTTTAGTCTCAGGGGCTGTGTGTTTAAATGTGGTGACTTTTATGGACACTAAAAAACGTGCTGAAATATCTTAAATATTGGAAAGAAAAATTCATTTTTTAAAAGACAAATTAACTTAGGTTAAAAATGAAATCTAATTTTGATTTTTTATGTCATTATCCACATGAGATCATTTCTGATTTTCAACCAGCAGCTGGTATATTATGCTTCCATTAACTTGTCATCAAGATAATTTTTTCTGCAAATATTGTGGCCAAATTATGTGTATATGCATGTGTGTGTGTATGCACACATGCATGCACAGGAGCAAACAGGGTTTGCAAAAGAGAAAAATGACATTTTTGTCACTTCCTATGTCATTTGTTTGCACAGGGATTAAGGAAATACATAAGAATGACCTACTTCAGAGTCTGAAATTGTCTCCCTGGAAATTATCTTTGCATTTTAAATAGTTGCTTATGCATTGGTACTTAACCTTTCTTCAGATAAGGGTAAAAAAAATGTTGAAATATAAAAAGGCTAAAGTTTATTTTATGAAATTTAGAAAAACTCAATGGAGGTTCTAGTTTACCAGGAAGGTAATATATTTCTCTAATAGCTATTAGGACCAATTTGGAAAATGCACATCTCTGAGCCAATTAACCTGGCCAAGGGTTTAGAAATTTCAATGAACGCCCAGTTCTGGGTCTATGAGTAGAAATAGTATACTCATATGTCATGGAATAAAGTGTTGGAAGGAAGGCATTATCAAAGAAAAGACCGTGTGCTGTTATCAGAATGAAGTAAATGGATAGTTGACAGCACACATAGTAAATATCCTGACAAATGCATTGGAAAATCTTCTTTCTGCCTTATCCATTTGCCCTTGCTAAAAGTCAATAATAATAATAATAATAATAATAATAATAATAATAATAATAATAAACATTTTTGTTGTTCTGTGAAGATGTGGAAAGCTTGCCAAAAAACCACAGCTACGAGCTTCTTGACCTGTGTTTCTCCCTCTTTGATCCAACCTTCCCTGTTTGTCTTAGGAGTAATGAGTTCTGAAAACACAGAAACAAATACATAAGCAACCAGTGGAAAAAATAAATGAATGTCCAAAACTTCTTTTCACAATCCTATTTTACTTTCTGCCTTTAATTTTAGTCTTCCCCAGGGTGAGTTGATAAACCTTTATGCTAATAAGTTGCCATGTATTTTTATCGCCAAAGATGTGTCATTTGTCAATCTACTGCTTGTAATGCAGTTGAAGAGGGATCTACACACTAAGAAAAGGATAATTTATCATAAAAATAAAGAGTAAAGATAATTCAAAGTAAGACTTTATGTCCAATAGCTAAGAACAGTGTCCCTTTAAATGTCTTCAGATAGCCTTGTTGACCAAAGACTAATGCTCCGACAGTTTTAATGTTGAGGCCAGGCTTTGTAATAAAATGACAATTGGAAAAAGATTTTGGGACACATATATGAGTATCTTGAGCAAAAATAAAACTGGTTTTATAAAATAAAGGTTAAGAAAATCATAAAATTAGGTTAAATTCTGTTTTCATTTGATCATTAATTATTTATTAATTCTTGAGTGCCCTCCCATCTGATTCTGCAAGACTTTTCTAATTTTTATGTCTTTTTTTTTTTTCTGACAAATAGCATGGACCTTTTACTTTTATGGTCTGGCTCCCTGCTGGGTGGTATCTGATTAGGGTGGAGCTGATCCTATGAATGATGTTCAGAACAATAATCCAGAGAGAGTTGAAATAAAATGGAAATAGTATGGCAGAGACAACTAAAGAATAAGAAAGCAATATAAATAATCAATACCCACAAGGTTGATTCTATGTAAAGAATAATAAAACTGATAACTCCAAGTACATCTGATCTCAAGCATAAGTGAACAAAATCTGTGAACAAATGGGGCTCTATCAACAGTACAGAAGATGTTTATGGAAGACAACATTGGAACACATTTATTCAGGTACATTTCACAATTTACATATATTGTTTCTTTTCCTAAACAACATAAATGGCCAATATTGACTCCACTCATAGAGTGATGACAGTCTGGTTTGCATGATGTGCACACTTCAGTGCTAAAACTGAAAGAAAGCTAAGGGGGAAACCTGGATGAATTGCTTACCCTAAGTCAGAAGGAATAAGATGATGTTCTATCTCACTATCTGTTTAAATAAATTATAATCTAAAAACTCACACACTTCACCAAACATACCAACCTGTAGGATGTGATAGAAGAGTTTACCAGGCCTTAAGGAATCATTAGTCTTAATTTGATATAATTATAAGACACAGGAAAATAGGGAAGTCTGCCTAACTGATTTTTAAAGTATATATAGTTGAAATTTTATAACAAATGAGGAAAATGAGAGTATGAGGAATCATTAGACCAATTCCACTTTGAACATAAATTCAAAAACCCTAGTGACATATTAGCTTGCTGAAGCCACACTAAATTTTCTAGTATAAACAATGTTACAACAAACATAGCTCAATGTACAACTTTGTTTCTCTGTATTTCTTTAGGATAAGTTAATATTGTATTGCTGAACTATTGGAAGTGCACATTTTGATTTGTACTACATATTGTCAAAGTGTCTGCAACTTAACTTTATTGGCTTACTACCAAAATATGAAATTGCTTCCCAACAATCTTGAAACACTCGAGGTTAGCAGACATTAAAATTTTTGCCAGTCTAATTTATACAGATTTTTTTGTTAAATACTAATATTGACCTTTTATAGTTTAATATTTTTCAAATTTATTTGTCCTACTTTAAACAATTTGGTTGAGATCTCATGACAAGTCTCTGAAAGCATATGTTGCTTGAAACTGATTTTCTCTACGATTTTAAAGGACGATCGAACTTTATATATAACCTTGTATGTCACCTATTAAAGGCCTGATCTACATGTTACAACAAAAAGTAAAATAAGCAATGTCATCTTAAAGTTCTTACATTTAAGAGGACTTTAAATGTTAAAATTCAGAGAAATCATTATGCTTTGAACCAGGAAATAAGAGTTTCCAATGTACATCAAAAATATTTAATAATTGGAATCTAACAATATACGAGGTCAAATAATTAAGTTCACAAACTTGTTGCTAACCTTTTTTTGATATCAGAGGGATTATTCAGTATGAATTTGTATTAGCTGGATAAACAGTTAACCAAGTTTACTATTTGGAAGTGTTGAAAAGGCTGTGTGAAAAAAGACGAAAACAACCTGAGCTTTTCGCCAACAATTTGTGGCTCTTGCATCACGACAATGCACCAGCTCACATGGCACTGTCTGTGAGGGAGTTTTTAGCCAGTGAACAAATAACTGTATTGAAACACCCTCCCTACTCACTTGGTCTGGCCCCCAAAGACATCTTTCTTTACCAAACATAAAGGAAATATTGAAAGGAAGACATTTTGATGACATTCAGGACATCAAGGGTAATACGACGATAGCTCTGATTGCCATTTCAGAAAAATTGCTTTGAAGGGTGGACTAGGCGCTGGCATTGGTGCATGGCTTCCCAAGGGGAGTACTTCAAAGGTGACCACAGTGATATTCAGCAATGAGGTATGTAGCACTTTTTCTAGGATGAGTTCATGAACTTAATTGTCTGATCTTGTATTCTTAATGTATTTGTAAAGCTTTATTTTTTTAAATAAAAACATACAGATTTTAATAAATTTATTCTAGGGTCATTGTTAGTTGATTTGGGGGCTTACAAATGATAACTTTTCATATAATTGAATTTTCCAATAGTAAGTTGATGGCATATCAACATTAAATTTGAGATTTTCTGTTCTAATCATATTATCAGCAATCATTTCTATTCTTTCTTTTAATTTTCATATATTTTATTATTTTTCTTGTTTTCAACACTTACTGGGACTTATATTAAATACTAAAAAGAAGTAATAATAGAGCACATCTTTTCCACATGTTTCTGACATTAAAGTTCCTATAAGTTTGTGAAGATGCCCGTTTCAGGTTAAAGACGTTTTCATCTATCAATATTTTCCTAAGAGTTTCTATTACAAATGGATGTTGAATTTATTACACTTTCTCTACACCAATTGAGATAATTTTGTTTTTCCCTTATTAAAAGGTAAATAAGATGAATTGCTTTAATCTGTATCCCAACATTGTCAATGAGTAATAAGCCGAATGAGTTACAATGTGTTAATTTTTATACATTGCTGGGACATTTGAGACATCTGTTCATTGATGGGTACATGATTCAAAACACTACTGCTCACATTTCTGTTTTTTAAAAGTTTAAATGGTCAGTCTACCATGTTATTTCATAGTTAGGTAGAGATTAAACGTAAGAGAGCTCACGTAGAGTCTAAGTTCGCAATCTTCCTAACAAGCTTAGATACACAGCTATGAATAAATGCAGAGAGATGTGCAAATCAGCCCAGTCCACAGCCACGATTCTACCACCCACTGCTCATCACCCTGGCAGTGTCCTGAAATTAGTTTCCTTCCAACCAAGGAAATGCACACCTCCGGTCCCATCCCAGGTCAGCCTCTATTTGCTCAGTCACGTTAGCTATCACGCTGGCCACTCCTTTCATAAACCATCCCCACGACTTTTATTTTTTTCTCACCACAAAATGGTTTTCTGATTTGTCCCAGTGGTAGCATATTCTAAAAAGAACGTCTTTTTTGTCTTCCTTTTTTTTCCCAGTCAATCTTGTTTAAAGAATGCTTCTCTTAAAATCTGCCTATTTGTAAGATCTGAATGTGCAATGATCATTTATGATCCAGTGTTGAGGTTTCTACGTATAAAATTATGATATAGGATATTTATGGTTGGAATTTGGAAATGAAATAGTAGTAGAAAAGCTAATGCTCTAATTAATGATATCTCAAATAATGACCTAGAAATTAGTAAAAATGATAAAACCAAATAAATACTCTTCATTAGACTTCTAAAGTGGTGTAACCAAGGAATATACCTACGTTCAGGGTTGTAGCAGGTGTTCTCTCATTTTATCATCTCACGGACCGAAGGACCCTTTCTGCACCACAGAACCCCCAACAGTCCTCCTCAGGATCATTAGTGAGTCAACGCAAATGCACCACAATTTTCCTTCTGCAATCTTTCCAACATCACATTTTTACTGCCACATCCAGCCTGTGTGGGGAGAAGGTGGTTTTCCCCGACGTGCTTTGCAATTATTGGTGACACAGGTAGGGCATCTTAGTGTGTGTGCAGGACAGCCATGCTAAATGCTGGTTCTCTAGGGCATCCTGTGCTCCAGGGAAAAGAAAACGATCTCTCACTCTAACCGTGGGAAGTATCACTTCTTGTGTGAAAACTCAAGCAGCGATCCCGCTAAATCCTGCACCAGCCCTGTGAACATTACTGAATAGCGTAGGTCAGAAACGTATTGTTTAATTATGTTGTGTTTGCATTCGTGGAAACTCCATCCTAGTATTTAGATAGAACAAAATGATTAATAATGGCAATTCAAGAGAGTGGATTTAATAGCCCACATAACACAGAAAGCCTAGCATTTGCTCTTGCAAAAGACGAGCAGCATGGGCTTTGGAATTTATAGAGATATGTTAGGCCTGTAAATAATTCCGTCTCAAAATAACGTGTTCATATTTTCAGATATGTTCCCTATATGTCTACTTTTGTATAACCAGTCACTTGTGTTTATAATATCATTATCCCACTTTCAAATTCTGTTTTAGTAACCATAACATTTGTGCTGTTAGCATTTTTCTGGAATCAATAATGCTTCCCGCTGCTGTGCAATAGTGTCTCGTTGATTTTTACTGAACACATTGTCCTCCTGTGGCTTGAAATGCTGCATAATTCTGTCTTTTGCTCACCAATTCCACTCACCACTTAGGCTTCTTGGTTTCACAGCCAGTGTTCCCTGAGTCACAGTTTAGCAAGTTACTGTTCACAAAAATAAAACTGCTAAAGTAAAAAGTGCTTTTCAAGAAAAGAATCTGCACTCGTGCTGGAATAACAGCAGACAAAGTGGCTTAACAAGCACTTTATAACCTTTCATTTTGTATTTTTCCAAAGTGGCTCACCCTCCTCTTTCGCCCATACTCACCCTTGGTCCCTATGCCTCCAATTTCCCACTTAGTGAATTACCACAAATTAACTAATGTTAGGACATGTTTATTCTTTTTCCACTCGCTCTTCTTTTCCTCCTGTTCCTTGTAACTCAATTCTTAACAGGTAGAATGCGTTCGGAGGACGTGCTGGCAACATAGAACAAATGCTTTAAAGGAGAGCGTATATATTAACTTAGTAATCAGAGTTCTTAACATTTATCTTAAGAAAATAATCAATAAATTCCAGCATGCTTCTTAACAAGTGGATGATAACAGTTCTTTCCACCTCCCATATTCTCTCATGAAGGAAACAATCCAAATGCTGAAGAATATAAAAATAAAATTTAATTTTAAAAGGCATAGCACATACCAAACAATGTACTGCCAATGCTTGCTTAAAAATTTGCAATGTGAACATATATGGACATACACACACACACACACACACACACACACATATGTGAACAAGTCCAGTCCATAGAGTTACTACAAAGACTGGTTTACAAAGCTCTATTTATACTATACATTGTTTAAAATTTATTGTATCTATATAACATATACATATATAAATATACATATAGATACGTATATAGAGCATATTTACATAATGGTCAATATATAAAACATACACATAATAAAGGCTAGAATCCAACTTATCTTTATGTATTATTGTTGTGCTAAACTTTAAAATATTTTCCAAGATTCAGACTGAAAGAAAATAGATACTGTATTTGGGTAGTTGTAACGGGGGAACACCTAAACATGGGGAATTAAAGGGACTTTGTAGAAAAAGAAATAAAGTTCATGTTATCACCACAAATTGGTTTCACTTTAATCAGACAGGTATCTCAAAGCTCATTTTCTTTGTGATTTGACCCATGCAAGGTAGTTAGTTTTTGTTTTCAGAATTGTTGACTCAAAGAAGGAATTTAGAGCTAGTGGGTTAGACCTTAATACTAGGGAGCAAGTGGTGGAAAATGTGACAGTTCTCCACGTGGACATATTGCTGGATTGTAGGATTGTAGATACTTTTTATTATCTGCTTTATAGTTCTTCATTTCCTGAAGAGTTTTCAAAGGGAAAGTATGTGTTTTACAATAAAAATATTTTAATAAAATCACACATGTATTATTTTCTCTGGAAAAAAATATATCTTGAAACCAAATTGGGCATATTCAGCAATGAAAAGGGTTGTCTCATCCAGCAAAATGTGTGCGCAGGCGGACCATTCATTGGCTACTACTGTGAAACTAATCGTAAACTTAAAAAATTAATTTTTTT
>NW_017732112.1:192056-195608 GCF_001890085.2 Hipposideros armiger | reverse complement strand
TCCAGACACTTCTGATGACAGCGAACTACTGCTTGAGCAACGTTGACCAAATTGTCCACTTGAATACATTTTGTTTTGAAATCCCTGATATATATATACACACCATATATTACCATTATAATACTATACATTTATTGAGGACTGGGCCTATAGCAAAGTAAAAAATCTTTTTGACTTACATTTCACTGGATTGAGGAGTTTTGGGGGTTTCTGGTCTCAGTGCTGAAATGTGGAGACTCCGATAGAGCTTTGCTCTAATTGTGTTATAGAAAAGGTGCACATATGTCAAATGAAGGACGTCTGTAAACCCACCCGATACCTGAGGTCACACGGCAGACAACTAACTAGTCAGACACTGTGAGAGAGACAGGTGCTGGCACAGAGGAACAGGAGAGGCCTGGATGCTGTGTAAACCAGGTGAAAGGTTAAGCTGAAGACTTTAAGGAGCTGCTACCATGGGAGTGTGGGTAGTTGGAGTGTGAGCCCGCTGGGAAATGCAGACCTGGCTGGTTTCTCCACCTTGAGCAGGGCTTTGGCCCTCCTGGGGGTGTTTGGGGAGAATCTAGAGAAAGCTTCTCCTGTGTGGAGGGGACAGCAGCCACTGTCAAAATATAATCAAACTGCTCCCTCCTCTCTGCTTCCATCCCCACTGAGAGAATTAGACTTAACCTTCAGGAGAGGGCACTGGTGTTATCCCATTACATGTGGGGGATGGGAACTGAGGCCATAATCTAAACTCCATCCAGCTCTCCCATGTTTCTTAAGTAAAAAATGAGTAAGCACACAAACAAAAACAGAAACAGGAAAAGCTAAATCAGCAGGGAGAAGGCCTCAAAACTGTAGGAGCCTAAGGATACTGATGGGTGCCAACTGCAGCCAGGGGAGGAGAGTGATGGGAAATATAGAAGCTGCAGCCCTGGAGAAGGGACAGGGACACCACTGAGGGCCACAGCCACAGCCTATGTCAGCGACTGAAGTTAATCAGAGCATCAAGAAACATTTATCCTCTCATCCTCACCATCATGCTAACAGACCTCTCCCCTCCCACCCCCCACAATGACCCAAGGAATACGGTTGGAGAGGGGCAAGGAGGGACTCTGAGGAGCAGCACAAAGGGAAGGCCCCAAATCAACTGAGGGGAGAAAAATGCGGTACAGCTGACAGGCCAGAAGTCTATGGTGCCCTTAGCAACAATCTCCATCTGGTAACCATAGCAAGCACAAGCATCAAACCCACCCAAACTCCTGACCAGGTGAACTCAAACTTCACACTAATGGCCCAACAGGAGGAAGGGGTGCTCATTGCCACACCTCAGTATCCATCATCTTAAACAATATATACAGGTTTCAACAGGAAATTCCAAGAGTAAAGCAGAGTAAAAAGAAACAGTCCTGGGCCGGCCAAGTGGCGCGATGGTTAAGAACTGGCTTGGGACGCCAGAGGGCCCCGGTTCGGATCCCACATATGAGGGCCACTGCCCTCCGCAGCTAAGATGCTGAACAACAGCTCAACCTGGAGCTGGGCTGCCCGTGAGTCGCCGGCGACGGCGTAGGCTGCAGCCCCTGTGGCAGTGGGTTGCCATGGGCTACCGTGTGTAGCCAGCAGCCAGCGTGAGCGGCCAGCAGCTGCAGTGAGCGGCCGTCCAGAAGCCGGTGACTGATCTGCCTCGCCCGGGAAGAGCGCAATGATGGTGCCAACTTGGGCCAGTGAAGCAACGTCCTCCACAACTAGACTGAAGAACAAAACGACAGCAACTTGTCTGTTCCCCTTCCCCCAATTCCCCAGCGCTGTTCTCATCCCCCCAATTCCCCAATAAAAATCTTTAAAAAACAGAAACAGTCCTCAGAATCACAGATATCAACTTGACCATTTCAGATGGGAATTTAAAATAATTATGATTGATACGGTAAAAGTTTTCATGGAAAAACTAATAGCATGCAATATTAGATAGGTAAATTCAGCAGAAATTTGGAAATTATAAAAACAATCAAGAGTTAGCTCAGGTATTCATCTAGGCTTGGTGTCATGGGCTTTACCACGAGTGATGCCATCTTGGGAATACTGGTTCCCAATATATTTGAGACATTCATAAAACTTGAATAAGATCTGAAAGAGGATGATAAATCATTGAGAAACAGCAACAAAATCAACAAAATGAAAGTTTCAGCTGCTGATGGAAATGGGCCCTTGATGGGGGAGATTGCCCAGAGTGAACTCATCTTGTATTTATCAGCTTACAAATTCTTGGAACCAGCACTTTTTTTTCCACCTGACAAGATGCCATTATTTCAAATTCATAGATGGGCCTTTGTTCCAGAAGTGGACACAGAGGGCCCTGCCTTCCTGTCAGATCTAGAGGAAATTCAACAAGAATGCAAACTCCCCACTGTTAGCATTCTAGAAGTTCTACAATTAAAATATGGAGAAATTGGCTCCGATGAGGTCACCATGAAGAGCAAATTCCCTCTTCTGTGCCCACATTCTGTTTTCAACATTAGGCAATTGATGCCATTCTTCAAGACTCTAAACTGGTGGTTCTCAACCTGTGGGTCACGACCCTTTTGAGGGTCGACCAACCCTTTCACAGGGGTCGCCTAAGACCATCGGAAACACATATTTTCGATGGTCTTAGGAACCAAGACACCACTCCTCTATCCATCTCCAGGTGGGTCTGCCCACATGCAGATACGCCCACATACGAGTACCCAGGGTGATGACATCATCGCGCCAACCCCATCACATATACCCCATACAAATACAGGTGTATGTGACAGGGTTGGTGCCATAATGTACTTATGCGGACCAGTCACACATGTGTAGAGAGCAGATACTGTGTAGAAAGCAGCTGCTGCGTTGAAAGCAGCAGTATTGCAGGTAAAACCACACTTCATGAATTATAATTACTGGGTAAATGTAAAATCATGTACTGTAAAATCATCAACTACTGCAAAACAAATATCTGTACCATGGGAACTTAATCTGGATGCTGATCAGTCTTTTTATATTCAGCTGTGGTTGATGTGAATACTGCCCCTTTGTGATAGTAACAGGTATGTAAAAAAACAACACAGAATGGAAAATTAGGAAACTTTAATGAACTGTATTGACTGAACTATGCCATGTATCATCTTTTGTATTATTAAAGCTACTGTTATATATTATTTACATTAGCAAATCATCCCATGACAATGGATTGTGTAGAGAAGAATGTTAAGAAAAGAAAATATAGTGAAGATTTTTTATAGTATGGTTTTACCTCAATAATTACAGCAGGAATTGAGAAACCGCAATGTGTTATTTTTTGTGAAGTTCTATCAGCTGAATCTATGAAGCTGAACAAACTAAACCGCCATTTTGATAGCAAGCATCCGAGCTTTGCCTGCAAGGATACCAACTATTTTAGAAGCAAAGCTGATGGACTCAAGAAAGCCAGACTTGACACAGGTGGCAAGTACCACAAACAAAACGTAGCAGCTGTTGAAGCTTCATATTTGGTGGCACTCAGAATCGCCAGAGCTATGAAACCTCACACCATTGCTGAGGATTTGCTGT
>NW_017732112.1:190072-191856 GCF_001890085.2 Hipposideros armiger | reverse complement strand
AACTACTGCAAAACAAATATCTGTACCATGGGAACTTAATCTGGATGCTGATCAGTCTTTTTATATTCAGCTGTGGTTGATGTGAATACTGCCCCCTTGTGATAGCAACAGGTATGTAAGAAAAACAACACAGAGAGGAAAATTAGGAAACTTTAATGAACTGTATTGACTGAACTATACCATGTATCATCTTTTGTATTATTAAAGCTATTGTTATATATTATTTACATTAGCAAATCATCCCATGACAATGGATTGTGTAGAGAAGAACGTTAAGAAAAGAAAATATAGTGAAGATTTTTTATAGTATGGTTTTACCTCAATAATTACAGAAGGAATTGAGAAACTGCAATGTGTTATTTGTTGTGAAGTTCTAGCAGCCGAATCTATGAAGCTGAACAAACTAAAACGCCATTTTGATAGCAAGCATCAGAGCTTTGCCTGCAAGGATACCAACTATTTTAGAAGCAAAGCTGATGGACTCAAGAAAGCCAGACTTGACACTGGTGGCAAGTACCACAAGCAAAACGTAGCAGCTGTTGAAGCTTCATATGTGGTGGCACTCAGAATCGCCAGAGCTATGAAACCTCAAACCATTGCTGAGGATTTGCTGTCCAAAGACATTGTTTGAGTTATGATCAGAGACAAATTTGTTACAAAATTGAATGCAATTTCCTTATCTAACGACACTGTCTGCAAAAGAATAGATGGCATGTCTGCTGATATTCTTGATCAGGTAATCCAGCAAATTAAATCTGCTCCACTTCCAATATTTAGTATCCAGCTTAATGAATCTACAGATGTTGCAAACTGTTCACAGTTACTGGTTTACATGAGGTATATTAATGATGGCACCTTTAAAGATGAGTTTCTTTTCTGCAAACCTCTTGAAACGACAACTACTGCACGTGATGTATTTGACACAGTTGGTTCATTTCTGAAAGAGCATAAGATCTCTTGGGAAAAGGTTTGTGGTGTTTGCACAGATGGTGCTCCAGCTATGCTAGGATGTCGATCTGGATTTCAACGTTTGGTACTGAATGAGTCACCAAAAGTCATCGGAACTCACTGGCAAATATTAGCAATGAAGACGCTGCCACAAGAGTTACAAGAAGTAATGAAAAGTGTCATAAGTTGTGTCAATTTTGTAAAGGCAAGCACTTTAAACAGTCGACTGGTTTTGCAACTGTGCAATGAGTTGGATGCGCCGAACAATGCTCTGCTATTTCACACTGAAGTGAGATGGTTGTCAAGAGTAAAAGTTTTAAAATGTGTTTTTGAGCTTCGTGATGAACTCAAAACGTTTTTTAATCAGAAAGCAAGACCGCAGTTCGAAGCACTTTTTGGCAATAAAAGTGAACTGCAGAAAATAGCTTACTTGGTTGACATCTTTGCCATCTTGAATAAGTTAAATTTATCACTGCAAGGACCAAATGCAACATGCCTCAATTTGTCTGAAAAGATCCAATCATTCCAAATGAAACTTCAGCTTTGGCAAAAAAAAATTAGATGAAAATAAAATTTACATGTTGCCTACCCTATCTGCTTTCTTTGAGGAACATGACATTGAACCAGACAAAAGGATTACGATGGTAATTTCTGTGAAAGAATACTTGCACATACTTGCAGAAGAAATTTCATCGTACTTTCCAAATCTACCTGACACCCCATTTGCACTTCCCAGAAGCCCAATCACAGTCAAAGTTGAAGATGTTTCTGAGACAGCACAAGAGGAGTTCATTGAACTTATTAACAACAATGCAGCGAGAACTGATTTCTCTACA
>NW_017732112.1:185142-186186 GCF_001890085.2 Hipposideros armiger | reverse complement strand
AAAGTTTTTGTTCTCCCTATGGAAATACTAGTTACCCAGCATCAAAATTAAAAAACTCAGGAAGTGAAATGGAAATTCCCTTAAAATCTCTGACTATACCTTTTAAGCAGCTAGAATAGAATATATTTGATCCAAAATTGAACTGTTCTCAAATTAGATGGTAAATGCTAATCATTGTGGTGACAATGGTACACATCAGAGTTTTGTTAGTGCATGCATATCAGAGAGATTCGGCAAGCTTTATAATGTATTATGTCAATCACAAATGCAAATGTCAACTATAAACTTTGTTAAAAGACCTCCAGAGTTAAAAATTCAAGTTTTTGTATTTTTTATTTTCCCCATCTCTTGATAGTTGATTTAATCATGCTCAATAAACAGACTGAATTCAAATAATTCTATGAAGACATCCCAATCATAAAATAAACCTCAGAGGAAGTGGAGCTATTGTCTTGAGAATAATCATTTCTTGCAAATTGAAATTTGTGAAATCTGATTTATTTTTAAAAGCATGAGTTAAGCAAAATACTTGGTGTTTTAAAGATTAGAAGCTCTATTTCATGCACTGCCCAAACATCATAACATTGGGGAAAAATACTAATCTTTAAAGTTGATACCTTGGTTGAAGAATGACCCCTTGAACATGATTTAGAAATATTAAATGTGTGGCTATTTAATTATAAAGTGGTTTCACATAATCATTAACACTTATTGGGGAAAAAAGCTAGTAACTTAATTAAGTTATGAACACAAAAGCTTCATATGCTTTTAAAAAGTCATCTTTTATACCTTACTGCAGTATTTTGAATGAAATTAACATGTTTCAGCCTAGCAGACAAAAGGTAGAAAGACTGACAAGACCTAATGTACTGACAGCCTTTTTTCAGAGATTAATAGGAATTCAAGTTAGGTTGTTTAAATCCCTCAGATTATGCAGTAGAAGCAAAAAAAAAGTTGTGTTAATATTCTAAAGACAGAGGAAAAAGAGAGAACAAAAATTAATAGAGCTTCAGGCACTTCTTGGACAATAATAAAATACCCAAT
>NW_017732112.1:171104-182032 GCF_001890085.2 Hipposideros armiger | reverse complement strand
ATAACCACATCACCATTGCCAAGTGTGTGAGGTTTTCTTTGTATACCCTTACTGTTTATTCCATTCCGATTTATGGTTGAATTAGTTATTGGTCTCCCTCACTATGGTGTAAACTCCTTGAGGATGAGAAAATATCTCTCTCATTAAAAAAAAAAAAAATCTTCAGTGCCTTGGTCGCTGCTTTACACAATAACTGCCACATTGAATCAACTTTTTTTTTTCTAAAGCAAGAGTGCAACTAAAAATGCAGAAACAAAACCCAACACCTCAGACTGAATGACCTGCAAACCCTCTAGGCAGAGATTACTGTTGAGCCCCACCTGTTCTGAGCACTCTTTTTCTCCTTTTCAGTGAAGGCGGCTGATGGCACATGTAGGCGTGAGGGCACCACATGTTCTGTGCCCTCTGGGACTATGATTGCCTGATCACGCCAGTGGTCATTATTAGAATATCACCTCTTTAGTTTATTCTACGAAATCCCACAGGGCGATGCAGAACTGCTCACAGAAAAAGACAAACTCTGGTTGAGGCCTACACCTCACTGATTCATTGTACACTTCTCAATGCATGCTACTTGGTAAGAAGACAACTAGACAAACAAGAAAATAAAAGTTGTTTAAATAAGAAGTTGAAGGTTATGATGAGCAAACTTGCTTACTATGTCCCTCAGTCCATCTGGTAGAAAGTGGCTTCATCACACAGCTCTGATGTTTACACCTCTGCTGAGGAGAGCAGACGGATGGCGCCTGAGACATCCAGTCTCATCCCAAAAGTAGGAGTTCATTTGACTCAGGTGCCCATCTCTGGGCCCAAGTAGTGGGTTCATGATATGCAGTGTGGCTGCTCTGACCGAGACTTCAGGAAGTGGGTAGAGGCAAGATCCCAGAAAGCGATGACACAGGAGTCTACAGAAAAGGACAATGTGGTCTGGGGACAATAAGGTAAACGCCCTACATGATGGATGTCAGGCATCCATACCAGTCTCCCACCCCAAACAAGAAGTTGCCCCTTATTTGGAAGAAGGAGAATTAATCATGACCACATTATGCTGATTCAGCAGGGAAAAAACAGAGTGACCCAGGACTATAATTTTTCACAAGACCAATCTGACATTAAAGTAAGGAGGATCTCAAAAAAGTCTTCCTTGGCCTAATTTAACCTTTTCATGTTATTGAAGGTGACAGCCACTGTCTGTAAACCAAAACAATCAATGGAGCTACTTTAAAATGGATTTGGAGCTGCCACCCCAGAGGAACTGCCATGCCTGACTCATGCCTCAAATATTTGAAATATCAGAACAAATATCTGATATTTGAAACAACAGACCTTTGGACTGAGCCTAAGCAACCTTGTGCCCTGAAGGACTGTTTGCAAGGATAACAGGACAGCAGTTATTATGACTACTGGATGAATGACCACTGCACTAAAGATTAAAACTATTGTTTAAAACTAACATCACTATGTTATCTTCATCAATAGCAATGCCTTCCTTCTGCTAATGTAATTGTTTTCTTTCCCTTTCTCACAAATACCCCTTGCCTTTATCTTCTTATTGCAACATTGTTTGGGTTTCTGCCTGAATCAATAAGATCAATTCTTATTGATCTCAAATAAATGCTTGTTACCTCTCACTTTGAAAGGCCTTTTATTTCTAGGTTATCTATCTATATATCTATCTATCTATCATCTATCTATAAAATTTAATTCAATTTATGTAACAAATTTACATTTCATTAATTAAACTTCACGGAGAGAAAAGAATAGATGTGTTATGCTTGTGTGCGAGAGCACAAACACTGATGTCCAAGACAGCTTCTCCAGTAAGGAGGGAAGTGTTGATTCTCAAATCAAGGTAATCCTTTAATTAAGAGTGGCCGATTTCATTTTGAATTTGTAAAAGAAATGGACAGGTGCTGAAATGTCAGGAACCATCTTTTAGTACATCTTCATTACTTTGTTTCTTTCTCAGCCTTAACAACTAAGTTTGAAGTATTATTAAGACGAAGTGGCTTTTTATAGCAATGTTGAAAAGATTGGTTTTCAATTTCTGGTTGATAATGCCAGCTCCCCATACACGGCTGCTACTTCCTTCTGTTAATTCCTTTTTTAATATATCTGTCATAGTTCTCATCTATTGTGCAAATCCAATTATATTTTAAGCAACACCAGAATTATCTAAATCAACACAAACATTTTCAAGTGAAACATAATAAGACATCAGGGAGATGATATTTCTTCCAAGTTATTATTTTTTTTTGTTTAGACTTAAATTGAAATGAGAATTCTTTTTGGAACATAAGCTGGGAATTGAACTAATTAGCATTTTTCATAACATTAAAAGATATTTGATATATATTCTTTATGGAAGACAATTGTTTTGATTTCATCAACAAGGACTTTTGAAAAAAAGGAGACATGAAATAAGAATATGATTAAAAGAAACCATTTTCATAGATTTTTCAAGTTCATGAAAATTTAGCATGTAGATTGTATTTGTCAGTGTAGGATTTCTCAAAATTCACTATTCAAAAACTCACCTGGGAAGTTTGCTAAAATTCACGTGTGGGATTTAGGTGCAAGAATTGCAGTATTATAGTGTGGGGTACCCAAGCTAGGGTCCAGGAAGCATCCCCTGCACTGGGTGCTAAATTTTTATGTAAGTTATATAAGAAACAATTCCAGACTGGCAATACTCACATTAAAATGAGGGCTACAAGATCACATGATGTACAAACATGATAAAAAGGAGAAACAGTATGATAAATACTATAGTAGACTTGTAAGCAGGTTTCATTGAGAAAACAATGGAAGGAGCATTTTAAGGTTTGGAGAGAGCGGGGAGGAATTTTGAAGAGACTATGCGCACAATTGTTAGAAATGTATTTAACTGAAGTATATAATTTTTTTTTTTGGTCCTGTTAATCTACTTCCCTAGCCCAACTAGCCCATGAATACCAGGAGGAAATCTGTAAGCCCCAAATATGGTTAATTGGTCCATTTCAATGAGGGAGACCTACATACACCAGAGGCGCCAAGGGCATCTCACCAGGCAAAGGATTGGGCAGAGGTTTTTGTAGGATTTGGGGAAGTGGTGACAAATAAAGCAGTGTTATTGATTTTTAAAAAATAAAACATTGGTTTGATGGGCTCAGAATAAAGTGAGGGCTTTGTAAAGGAGTGAACACCAGACCTGGACTACACAGTGAACGTAAGTTCCTATTTCCTTGTAAACAACTGTTCAGATCGATGCAGGATGCTGTGTACAGAAACCCGTTATCCAAAGCTACAGATTTGGGTTGGATGAAGAACCACTTCTCTGTGTAAGTGATGTGCTTCCTCTAGTCATAGCCGTTTCTGATGGTCCCTGACTTTAGAGATGAAGCTATTTGGTGAGTAAGAAAACAAAAATCACTCAGAAGAGGGGTAATTACAGCACTCTAATTGTAGTGAGCATCTGGAAGGAATGATGTGTCCCGTGCCACAGCTTTCATCTTTGTCTGGCATTACAGCCTGACGAATGCCTAAATCTGCCCTTTCTCGGTCTGAGTTAGTTCCACTCTTTACAATGCATTTCTAATACCTTCTGTACTATGACAGTTCCAAACACTGTGCCATTTCAGGCCTTCTTGATTTCCCAGGGTCTTTCATTTGTTTTGTGAACGGCAACTCATTTTCCTGGTTTTGGTTAGGGATTTCCTGCTCTGTGCACCCTTTCTGGAATACCCTCCGCCCCCATCATCTAATTTGGTGGCAAACCTGGTATTCTGAGCACACTGTTTGTGCTGGGCACCCTCTCTCCACCCTTTTGCATCCGTTCTCCAGCTCAATCTGCCTTGCTTTGTTTTACAAGGACAAGTTTGACGGTGGTTAACATTAAAGTTAGGTTCCAGGTGTGAGCAAGACTAAAGTGACATCACTTTAGTTATTCAAAGAAACTCCGTAGTCTCTTCTTATTGGGTACACAACCTCTCTTAACTGGAATCTATTCAGAGCAAGGCTGACGTTGACGGACAGGCCGGGGGTCTGCGCTGTTTGTTCTCTGTGTCTCCAGACCCACTTTTGCTGGTGGTTGTGCTGTTTACCTGTGAGGGTGACTTGATTTCAGCTGACGATGCTGTCCTCCAGGAGTCTGTTTGGCTGTCTGTTAGGCTCACACCATGTTCTGGGTTCTGGCTGCCTCCCTCTGGCTGTAGTTTGGGTTGAGTGGTCTCCTGTAGCTCAAGCTCACAGCGGGTTGTCCTTGCTCCTCCAGGCTGAGTGTTGGCAGCAGTTGGCAGCCGATGCTAATTCCTGGGACTGTCCCATCCCGTAATTGTCCCCTTCACTGGCTCATCCCACTTTACATGGCATCACTGTGAAATCATTTTAATCAAACCTCTGTAACGTGTTATTTGTTTCCTGCTGGAACTCCAGTAAATACCCTCCACTTAGCACATACATACTGACCTCTCTGTTCGGCCCTACTCATATGGCTATCAATCTCCACAAGTATTTTGAGTCCTTGGTGGTAATTAGAGATCTGTTCTGATCTGTATACAGTGATTAACACATTGAAAGAACTAAAGCAATATTAATGAATGAATAAAGTATCATCAATAAAATATCACGTTCATTGAGGACATTCAAACCCTGCAGACTGGCATTACAGATGTCACGGCAAAGGAACTCTCTGCCATCATTTTGGTCTGGTTATTCATCCAGTCATTGGTTCATCATTGAGCTGCTAGGTTCCAGCATGTGTTTTTCTATCTGGTTTTCAAAGCTCTCGAGAGAATTTATGAAGTGACATACATATTCCAGATTCATGCGGACATGAGGACAGCATGGCATGAGTTCCTTTTGGCAAATGCCCTTGTCGCTGAGAGAGTCTACTTAGAACTGTGCCCTGGGCTGCAGCCAAACTTACTGGTTATCCAAACCCAGAATCTACCTGTCCACCCGCGTGGTTCCATGAAAATGTCGCACGCTATCATTTCCTTCAAATCAAGCTGAATCTAACCGCATGACCCTATCCTGGGGAGTCGGCAGGAAATTCAATTTCGGTCATTATTTAGACTTCCTGCTTCCACCTGGAAGGGCCATGGAGAGATTATGTAGCAACATGGTGTCCGATCATGTGAATACACAGGTTTCTAGAAATGCCCTTTGTCTAAACCTGAAGGTCATTTCACCATCAGAGATTCCTTCACCTCTGCTCCACGTGGGGTGCAGAATTCTTTGCCAGGGCTGCATCAGTCAGACTCCCTGTCTGCACCATCTGTTCCCCTTCCAGGAATTGGAAAATGTTTTTACTGCAGAGGAAATAAGCCTTCCTCTTCTCCACCTTAACCCATAAGGTGCTCTTTAATCCATAAGAGCTCAAGATTAATTTGGAAAATCAAGATAAGAAGGCTGTGTGCAATCAATGTGATTTCAGCTTTGATCGCAAACCTCCGGAGTAGAGAGAGGGAGCTTAAAGCAGCCTGGCACCTTCTTGGATGGGGAAGGACGCACTCAGGTAAAGGCCTAACAATTAAGTCAAAGCACAATGATAAACTGTAAATTGCCTGAGATCTAGGCCTATATGGTCTCTATAGGCTCAAAGTTACCCCAGGATTTTGCAAATAATTGTAATGGTTAACAAATAAATTAATGTGTGATTAATGAATGAAATGCAATAAGGCAAACAAAGGGCAACTAGAAACTATATCAAAGAAGCTTTATTGTTCATTTGTTTGCCTTTAGGAAAATATGCCAGAAAGGAAATGTGAGTATAATGACTAAAATATAAATGGTTGTCATTGTATGAACTAGATATCTAGATAGTTTTGATTTGTGGGGTGGTTTGTGTCTTTTTTTTCCTTTGTATTGCATATTTTGACCTATAACAGGTTTAAAGTATTATTTATTTCATGAAATTTACATATGAGACATCTATACCACAAAGAGCATAAAATAAAACACATTTATAGTGCTCTTTTGTTCTATATTGAGATATGTCCTTTATTTTAGAATTATTTTGTATTAGAAATTGTTTCCAAAGACCATCCTCCTACAGAACAGGCCTGATGGGTGGTGGGTGAGGGCACAGGACAGGCCTCAGTCTGAGTCACGGGCCTCTTGTTCGGTGGTGGCATCCACTGCCCAGGCCAGGCTGTCCTCCTAGCCTTTCAGCCTCTCACGGATCAGCTCGGCGTTGGCTGTGCCTCTGCTTTTCTAGCTCTTGCTGTTTCTTGGCTACATCTCTCTTGAGGTCCCCATCAGGCTTCTGGGTGCGAGGCGGGCCAGGTCCACTTCTTCAATGACCAGCCCTGTCTTGGCGGCCTCCAGGTGCCCCTTTGCCTTCTCTTGCACTGACTGGGTCGGCCTGAGGCACCCTCCTCGTCTTCAGGTCCTCACCCTCAGGGACGTAGTTCCGCAGCCTGAGGTCCCTGTGCTTCCTGCCTTCCTCCTCCCCGTCTCTGAGCTGCTTGGTCTTCGGCTGCCCGTCTTCCTTGCCCTGGCGTCCGGTTTTCTCCCGTAGGGCTTTCAGCCATTGCTTTCACCACAACGCCTCTTCCTGTAGCCGGCCCACGCAGGGCTCCATGGGGGTCTGCACGTTGCAGCTCTTCTCTGGTCATTTTCATCCAGGCAAAGATAGCTGGCTGGAGGTCAAAGTGAGTTAGATGCAACTTGGGTGTAAAAACACTCTGCCATGGCACTTACACGGAAATAACCTTAATCTCTGGATAAACTCTCAATAATTTCCAGTCCAAAGTATAAAGCTTCCTCTTCCATGTGCTGTTGAGAAACTAAAAATAGAGCGACAGGGCAGTCTTACTTCAATCAAGTTCCAGAAGGAGGCACACTGCTTTCAAAAGCACTCTCAGCAGAAGACGCAACGGTGTGAGTAAAAGAATGTTTCTAAAAAATACCCAAGGCACCAAACGTAACCCAGCTTGGCCTTCTGTGTCCCCTCGGTGCTGCATAACCCAGGTGGGGAGGCTACCTCGTCCGGCTGACTTTGGGAATGTCACAGTGCTCCGTGAGTGTATCCAAGTGTTGAAGTCCTCTACTCCTTGCTTGTGGGTGTTGGATGCTTTCTTCAGGATCCCTTCCACTTGCCGCTTTTCCTGCATCTTCTCGAAGGCCAATTCGGCCGGTGTCCGCCTGTCCAGACCTCACCACTTCTCCTCCTAGTTGCTTTTGATTGTTCCCGCTCTTCCAGGAGTTTCACCTTGTCTTTGTCCTTCTTTTTCTTCTTCTGCTTGGTTGCCGCCGAGCTCTGCGACGCCTTTCAGCTTCAAGGACCCCTTTTGGACCTGCTCGGAGGCCACCATGGTGCTTGTCAGCAGTTCATTAGGTAAACTGCCCGGAACTACTACTTTTAAACTGTTTAGTTGCCTCAGAGCATAATTGATGTCTCTGTTCTGACAGGATTATGGTATCTCAAGACTAGGGCTTTGAAGATATCATTGTCTTCTGTTCCTGATTGCCTTATGTTATGTTAACTAACCTATAAAATCATCTCCCCCTCCCCCACCCAAGTTTGTCATTCTGGCAGGGTCCTGTGACTTAAACCTGTCAGTCAGCTATTAAGGTTATTTTTCCTGGCTCTGTTATGGTTTCCGCCCTAATTCCTTCTACCATGGCCAATTCCCTGGCTACCTATAATTTTTCTATCTCACCAGAAAAAAAAAAAAAAGAAATTGTTTTCAAATCTTGACCTTTAAATATTTCAGAGACACTTATAAACATAAATAAGCTATAATTTATTCCTGATGTCTTGTTTTTTAAAGCCTCTTGAATTATTAAAATTGTCTTGGGAAACTATTTCACACACTACTTTATCTTCACACACTATAAAGTATATCACTATGTATTTTTCTTTTATATCAACTTAGTATTCAATATTTATGCTTAAGTAATGCAATTATGCAGAACAAAACATATCATTGCTTAATTGTTTAAAATATATTGTGTCATCTGCTTGAGATTTAAAATTATCACAAGGAAAATATAAAGCTCCCTCGCGGAATCAGTTTGTTAAAATGCAAAAGCCATTCATCAGGGAGAAAAGTACCTTAGATTGATGATATACTGAGAAGTATTGACTTCAAATTTCTTACACAGGACACTTGGATACAAGCTATGATTTTTAACGAGAAACCAAGAACAGCCTGTTCAGTAGTTAAAAATAATAATAATGGCCCTTTTCCTTTCAATAACATGTGGGGATAGACTCACAGAAGTTGAGAGTGTAAGACAATTGTCTGGGTACCTACGAAAGCAAATGATATGGATGGTTCTTAACGGCATCAATGCACACTGACTCCTGATCGCGGACTCATGACCTAGTGGTTCTCAACCTTTCACAGGGGTCTCCTAAGACCATCGGAAAACACATATTTTCGATGGCCTTAGGAACTGAGACACCGCTCCTCTATCTGTCTCCAGGCCCACATGAAGATACACCCACATACGAGTACCCGGCGACCCCTGTGAAAGGGTCATTTGACCCCCAAAGGTGTCGCAACCCACAGGTTGAGAACCGCTGAAGGTGCAACACGCCACACAAGCCAGTGAAAAACACTGTGTGTTCACTTTTACACCTCCTAATTTTTCCCACATTATTTTATGCTTACCTTTACTTTATGATCTTTCTCATTTCAATGGCTTTCTAGCGACTGATTTCTCTCCTCAATAGTATTCATGTTGTGTGTTTTTTTGTTTGTTTCTTTGTTTTGTTTTTTGCCTGTCTCAATTTATTAGTGAATACTGATTCTTGCAAATGATACCTGGCCGAATGTCTGAATTTTACTCTCTTTGTTCAAAGGTGCACTATTGAATGTGGTAGCTGCTAGCTGCATTTGGCTTGGCATATTAAATTAGATTTTATATTAATTCAAATTAAATAAAATTTAGAATTCCATTCCGTAGTCACTCCAGTGACATTTCACACATATAATATCCACATGTGCCATGGTTACTTTGTTGGAAAATGAGGGAAAATACTTACATGTGGAACCTAAAGAACAGAATAAATGAACAAACAAACCAGAAATAGACTCATAAATACAGAAAACAAACTGATGGTTGCTAGATTACAGGGGTTGGGGGCATGGGTAAGAAAGGTGAAGGGATTAGGAAGTACAAATTGGTAGTTACAAATAGTCAGGGGGATGTGAAATACAGTATGAGGAATATAGTCAATAATGCTGTAATAACTATGGATGGTGCCAGGTGGGTACTAGACTTATTGGGGGTATCACTGCATAAATTATATAAATGTCTAACCACTATGCTGCACACCTGAAATTAATATAGAATAATACTGAATGTCAACTGTAATTTAAAAAATATATGGTCATGGGATGTAAAGTACAGCATAGGGAATATAGTCAATAGTATTATAATAGCTATGTATGGGTTGTGGTGGGTAGTAGGTTTCTTGGGGTGATCACTTTGTGAGGGGTATACACGTGTAATCACTATGTTGTTTTGTACACTGAAAATAATAAAATAATAAGAAAAGAAAGAAAGGAAAAATATTCCCATCAGAGTGTTAAGTCCTATCAGATGCTGCTGCTATGAAGACTCCTGAGTTTTGTTTGGGCAGACAGGTTAAGTTACCTGCAGGCAACTTAACTTTCTGATATTTGTTTTTTAGTTTTCTCATGACAGGTGGTTGGTATTCATTCCAGGGAAATTTTAGTGTTTCTACCAGGGCCTCAGGGGTTCAATGAGGTGCTCCACTTGGGCCATGGACCTCCAATGTGCCTGGACCGTGTGTGTTCTTCAAGACACATGCACCCAACCACAACCTGGGGCTTGTTCCTGTCAAGCCTCATAAAACATCACTGTGCGTGTGCAGCTCAGTGCTGAGGCAACAATGTTGGTGGACCTTATTCTGGAATTTTCCTCTGCTCCCTCCTTTCTGTTACTCTGACACGTATTCCAGCCACTCAATGCTCCCTGAACTCTAATTTGTACCCTCAGCCTCCATTGCATTCCAATATACTAACAATGAAATCTCAGGAAAAGAAATTTTAAAAAAAGAACAATTCATTTTGCAACTGCAACAAAAAGAATAAAATACCTAGGAATAAACTTAACCAAGGATGTGAAAGACCTATACACTGAAAACTGTAAGACATTTTTAAAAGAAATTGAAGACACAAAGAAATGGAAAGACTTCCATGTTCATGGATTGGAAGAATCAACATAGTTAAAATGGCCATATTACCCAAAGCAATATACAAATTTAATGCAATCCACATCAAAATCCCAAAGGCATTTTTTAAAGAAATAGAACAAAACATCATCAGATTTGTATGGAACCACAAAAGAACCCTAATAGCCAAAGCAATACTGAGAAAAAAGAACAAGGCTGAAGGTATCACACTCCGATTTCACCTTGTACTACAGAGAAACAATAATCAAAACAGTATGGTATTGGCAGAAAAACACACTCATGGATCAATGGAATAGAATTGAAAACCCCAGAAATAAACCCACATAAACATGGACAGATAATTTTTGACAAAGGAGCCAAAAAATACAATGGAGAAAAGACAACCTTTTCAATAAATGGTGCTGTGAGAATTGGAAAGCCACGTGCAAAAGAATGAAACCAGACTGCTATCTGTCACTATGTACCAAAAATTAAGTCAAAATGGATCAAAGATCTAAACATAAGACCTGAAACAATAAACTGCACAGAAGAAAACATTGGTACTAAATTTATGGACCTTGGGTTCAAAGAGGATTTCATGAATTTGACCTCAAAGGCAAGGGAAGTTTAATCTAAAATAGATGACTAGGACTGTATCAAACTAAAAAGCTTCTGCACTGCATTTCATTTTTAAAATTTTTAACTTAGTACAAAATGCCACTGCTGATCCTAGAAAATCACAACTAAATATGTTTGTCTTAAAAGTTATTATTTTTTTTAAAGATTTTTATTGGGG
>NW_017732112.1:129564-171084 GCF_001890085.2 Hipposideros armiger | reverse complement strand
TTTGTTCTTCAGTCTAGTTGTGGAGGACGTTGCTTCACTGGCCCAAGTTGGCACCATCATTGCGCTCTTCACGGGCAAGGCAGATCAGTCGCTGGCTTCTGGACGGCCGCTCACTGCGGCTGCAGGCTGCTCACGCTGCTGGCTACATACAATAGCCCATGGCAACTCACTGCCACAGGGGCTGCAGCCTATGCCATCGCCGGTGACTCACCGCAACCCAGCTCCAGGTTGAGCTGTTGTTCAGCATCTTAACTGTAGAGGGCAGTGTCACTAACCCTCATATGTGGGATCCGAACCGGGGCCCTCTGGGGTCCCAAGCCAGCACTTAACCATCGCGCCACTCGGCTGGCCCTTAAAAGTTATTTTAATAGCAATCTATGATTCAGTCTCTCCCAACTTCATTCATTTAACAACTACTGAGTTTCTGCTATATGCAAAGCATTATGATAGGTGTTAGGGACCAGGAATAAACAATCTCGTGAGGCCATGTTGTCCACTAAGTACCAATACTTCATAAAAATCAGTTTAGAAATAGTAATATTACACATCAGAACTTTGTTTTCAACTGATTGTCAGAACTGAAGAGGAATTTCCAGTAAAGCCCCATAGAACTGAAATAGTTACCTATGGACTTGATGCAGGAATCACAGGTCATGGGTGATTGACACATGCTTTCCTGCCCTTTGACACAGAGCAAACTGACTGACCTAAAAGTGTTTGACACAATTTGTCTCTTGCACTGTGACTCAGCTCCGGTCACCTCCACAGCATCTTGGCTAACAGGACAAGATGATAGCTGTCTTTCACTGTGTGGAGCTTGTTTCGTGAGACACAGTCAGAATATAATCACTGTCTGCTTACTGTCTCAATTGTACTGACATTCACAGTAGGTAGAGATCACGCATCAATAGTAGGAGACTTACTTCCCAGGGACCCGGGTTTTCAATATGCAGTCTGTTTTTGCTTTGGATCATGCTATGATTCTACAAATGTACTAAAAATGCACTGTGCATTGTTCATTTCAGTTTGCACTGGGAGCCACTGAATGCTGGATATAAGGGTATGTGAGACAAAAGGTGTATCTTTTGGAGCTCTCTATAATTTCTATACCAGGACAGTAGTCAAAGTCAAGCTGATGAAGTGCAGGCTACCATCAGATCTATAGTAATGTGTCTTTATACTGACAAGAGAAAATAAAAATAAACCCCTTCTTAGAAACAATACTAAATACTGAAAAGTTCCAGGTGAAGGAGCATACCCTGGTGACAGAGGATAAAATTAAGCACAAGTCTGCTTTAGCAGCCATGACAAAGTACCACAGATGGGGTAACTTAAACAACAGAAATGTATTTCCTCTAAATTCTGAAGGCCAGAATACAACATCAAGGTGTCGGCAGGACAGGTTCCTACTGAGCCTCTCTCCTGGGCATGTAGACGGCTGCCTTCTCCCTGTGTCCTCACAGGGTCTTCCTTCTGTGTGTGTCTGTGTCCTCATCTCTTCTTACTAGGTCACCAGTTGGATTGGATTAGGTCCCCACTCATAGGGCCTTATTTTATTTTAATGACTTCTATAAGGCCTTATCTCCAAATGCAGTTATTCTAAGGTACTGAATTTAGGACTTCAAAATTCAGTTCATTAACAAATATATCTTAAAGCAATGTAATAAAGAAATCAGTTACATGCTTGTGTAGTAAAATGTAAAGAAGCAAGGGATTGATAAACAAAAATTCTGGCAAGGGGTTCCCTCTGGAGTGTGGAGAGGGAAAGGATATGATCAATTAGAGCACACAGAGGAGTTGGCAACGTTCTGTTTCTTGAGCTGGATGGTTATGTGCAGGTGATCATTTTACTCCTATTATTATTCTTTTAAATATATATATATATATATATATATATATATATATATATGAAATCAGAAAATATACTTTAATATTGACTATTTATGAAAAACCTTTACATTTATGAAGCTACCTCTTTACACCTATAAATGCAAAAGGTTTTATTTTAATTCTTGCAAAATTATTTTATATTTTATTTAGATATGATTTTTAGGTAACGTTATGAATCGGGAGACATATTTTTCAAGGCTTTATGTGAGATACAATGCAGGGTAGGAAATTAATCCATAATTTATAATTCCCTCTCTTAGTCTTTCAGGATCCTTAACAACATCCACAGACTTAGGGGTTTAAACAACAGATATTTATTTCCCACAATTCTGGAGTCTGGACATCCAAGATCAAGGTGCCAGCAGGTTCAGCTCCTGGTGAGGACCCTCTGCACGGCTTGCAGAAGGCTTCTTCTTGCAGTGTTCTCACTGGAGACACTGAAGAGAAAGCTCCAGTCTCCTCCTCTTCCTGTAAGGGTCCCACCGATCTCATCATGGAGGCGCCATCTTTGTGACTGCATCACAACTGAAGTAGCTCCCAAAGGCCCTGCCTCCTAATACCACTGCACTGGAGGTTAGGGCTTCAACATATGACTTTGGGAGGAACACACATTCCTTGTATAGGAAGGAGAATTAAACTAGAAGAAAATGAAAGACGATGCAAAAGAATCTTACTAATTCACTCTAACCGAAGAATGGCTTGATTTGAGATTAGAATGAACCCTATGACACTTGGGTGGGGGCGAGTCAGAGAGGGAGTCCATCTCACAGCTATCCACATCTGAGGAATACACAGGCATGCCGAGCAGCGAGTCTGTGACGCACTTATTCACAACTGATCATGGTCCACAGAGCAATCAATCAAAGGAGACACCACTGCAGCTCGCTGTTAACAGGGAACGTGTGGGAACAGCACAACTTGAGGCAGATCTGTAGTCTTGACTTAGAGTCCATGATCTTGCAGAAAAGAGCCACAAATAAGTATTTTTCATTTGCATTATCTCGAAATATTTCAAAGGGATACAGACATCTCTGAGAGAACTCGGAATGCTATTCCAGACTAGATTCAACTACATATAAGAATTTGACATGATAAATGTGAAACGTTTTAAATCAATGAGGGAATAATAGACTTTGGGAGGATGTGCAGAGACTGAGAAGAGTGAGATTGTCATCTCAGAGTATGAGGGTATAATTTATTAATATGACAGAGACCTGATATGTGGTTACAATAGTGCAGCGATTCTGGGCAAGCACTCGGAGGGCTGAACATTTTCTAAAATTTGCCCTCCATGTTGGACAGTCTCTCTTGAAGGCAATAGGGCTTTGTGACTTGGCAAAGGCAGATATTTACATATGCATGGCCTTCTCAGTGACCCGGTGCCTTTCTTTATTTCTTACTGTTTTCCCAGCTAATTACATAACACGATGAGGCATTACTGTTTAAGATTAGTTAGGGATTTGAGTCTACACAATATAACTAAGTGATATATACTATCAAGGTATTTTAGAATTTAAGATAAATGATATGGGCCCTGAGGAATCCCTATAAGGCCTCTTAAGAGCATCAGAGGACTCAACTTATTATATAAACTTTCATATCGATAAGGAAAAGATGCACCTCTCTAGTAGCAAATTGAACACAAACAAAGATGGGCAATTCACCAAAAGGATATACAAGTCTTCAACATATAGATGAAAAAATGTTTAATCTTCCTGGTAGTCACAGAAATATAAATTAAAATAATAATGCAAAACTGCCTCTCTTCTATCAATTTGGTAAATATTTTTAAAATGTTTAAAACTCCATGTTGCAACTATTTACAGGGGGAAAAAACGCAATGCTGTTGGTTAAAGTGTGATTTTGCATAGTTATTTTGGGATGAAGTTAACTTCTGTTATTAATATTTTGCATGTCACTTAAACTCCAAGAATAAATATAATTTGCATAATACAACCCACTAGGAATTGAGATCATGCTAATGTAAAGAAAAGCAAGAATAAAGGATAAAAGAACATGTCGTTTCTTCTAGCACAGTTATCTATAGACCTAAGTTTGAACAATTAACTACAAATATAATTTTGCATTGAGAAAAATACATAGACATGCAAGTATGTGTGTGTATTTATATATTTATATACCTATAATTCTCTCTCTCTCTCTCTCTCTCTCTCTCTCTCTCTCATCTATCTCTATCTATCTCCTATAATCTTTTAGTATCACTTTCAGTTTTAATATCTCTGATTACCTAAATCCTAATTATCTTCATGTCATGATAAGAATCCTAATTTGAATCGTTCAATATTCTCATATGCTTTAACTTCCCAAATATTAGTGGCTCAGTGCAGTATATCTCAATCAGGAAACAAAATGTGCTATAATAAAAATTCAGTACTATATGCATGCATATGACTGGAAACTTTTATAATTATAAACAGTTAACTTTAAAATACGTCTATTTTATAATCTCCAAGATAATAGATATTTGGGCATAATGAAACACAAGAAGAGATGTCTCATCAACAATTCATGGCTCTTGCATCACAACAGTGCATCAGCTCACACGGCACTGTCTGTGAGGGAGTTTTTAACCAGTAAACAAATAACTGTATTGAAACACCCTCCCTAATCAACTGATCTGTCCCCAATGACTTCTTTCTTTACCCAAAGATAAAGGAAATATTGAAAGGAAGACATTTGGTGAGTTCAGGATATTATGGGTAATAATGAGGAGAGCTTGAATGGTCATTCCAGAGAGTTCCAAAATTGCTTTGAAGGGTGGACTAGGTGCTGGCATCAGTGCATGGCTTCCCAAGGGGAGTACTTCGAAGGTGATTGTAGTGATATTCAGCAATGACATATGTAGCACTTTTTCTAGGATGAGTTCATGAACTTAATTGTCTGACCTCATATGGCCATAAGACAACTATTTAAAGAAGCCCAATCTAATCTACTGGAATCTGAGCAATCAGGAGGAGAACTGAGGTACTCCATCCCATAGTCAGAAACAAAACAGGTGTAGCTGTGAGGATGATTCTAGATGCTAGACTAGAACTGCCTGGCTAAGCCCATCCTAACTGATGATTCTCAGAATCACAAGCAAATAAATGAGTGTTACTTAAAGTCAGTAAGTTTTGGAGCGGTTTGTTGCACCTCAATAGGTAACTTATGTAGACCTATGCTTGCCTAACCTAATTTTTATCTTTCACATCAATCGCTCTAGTTGGACAGTCAGACTATACAGCTCATTTCCTTCCGGGGCTTATAATGAGACAGAGATTTAAGGCACATATGTTGCAAAAGAGAAGATATGGAGTAATCAGCAGGATGACAAAAAGCCTGAGTCATACACAGGCTAATAAACTCAGGGATGTCTGAGGAGCAAGTCGTAAGGAATATTAATTTAAGAATGCATGGAGCACAAAAATCCTGTGTCTTTCTCACTGTGTCACCTTAGCTAAGAGCCTTTTACTTTATCTCTAAATGAATATATGATTTTTAAAGCCCATTTTTTTCCCACTAACACACATTTATTTTATGGAATCACACCATGTATTCTTTGTTGATTTCTGTTCCATGGCTCAAATTTAATTTGTTTTTATAACTGCAAATTTATTTTGCTGACAACTAACATATGTGATGCTTTATTTAGTTGTATTTGAACTCACTTAAGTAAACCATTATGGTGTTCTAAAAAAGCTGGTAAAAGAGGTGAAAGTTTTATTTGATGCTTTGTTCAAGGGCTTGTATTGTGCCTCAAGTATTTTGAGACATGAAATAAGTACTTTGGTCACCAACAATAATGTCCAGATCTTCAAAAAGATGTAGGAAGTGTTTGATGAAGCCCTGAATTGTGGCTTTGGTATGTGCAGAAATATATGTGACTCTGACTTATATTTTGGCTATTTGTGAGGATATTCCCAGAACTTTTTACCCTGAAGGAGGTGATTTTGGATAAAGAATTGTTACTGTTGGTTGGACCAGACAGCTAGACCACTGGCAATGGCTTGATGTGGAAAATGTGCAGATAGGGCCAGTTGTCGGCCAGAGCATTCTCTAGTGTTAAAATGACTTCTTGAAGTTGAACAACTGTGCTTATCCACGGGTATCATCCTTGGTCAAGGACATCCTTGTTAGGGATAGACAGGACAAACCACTTGTGACTCCATCACGTGTAATGGCGACATTGTCTAGTAAAGTACATGACCTACCTTTTCTGTTCATTCAGTTAATCAAGGGGCTCTCCACGTGGACAATGAGTCCAGAAGTGAGGTGATTTCCTCCAATGCCATTGCATCTGACAGGGGAGTGAGAGCAGAGGAGCCACTTCTTTCAGTAAGTGGGATATGCTAGAGACTGTATCCTGTAAGGACCATTTTCATTACAATAAGAAGGCTCCTGGACTGTGCTGAATCTGTGTGCTGCTTCAGTGTCCTAAAGTACAATAGGCAAGTGGGTCCTAAGGCTCATCAGTAAGGACCAGTCAGAATCCAAAGGCCCCATATGCAACCTGCAAACTTCGTGCTAGTGGAGTGTACATGGGACAAAGAAGACCACTGCCACTCTCAGAAGTCTATGAGCAACCTGTGGTCATCCTGGGTAGTGCGGATACACCAGGAAGCATGAGAGGAAGTTGCTAAGTGCTCTACAGTAATGGCGCATCTGAGGAGTGTTAATGGAAGTTCCTCTCTTTGCATTTTAGAAAGATTCTGGTCCCTTTGTTATTGGAGACCCTATGTTTAAAGTGGACCAATTTGAAAATAACAGCATAAATGCATGTAAGTAAAATGTGTCAGTGAGGACTATGTTGCCTTTAGAAGTCATAAAGGCCTAAAAGATGTTAGACTTGTTTTAATACTGTAGATTCTGCCAGGGTCAGAATGTGTTTGAAATTGAATACACCCAAACTACTCAGCTGGGAGCTTATTTTTGGTAATATAATGAGGACCATTTTCATATTTCAGATGTTCCACATTGTTGTTTGTTATAATGGGGAATGAAGGTGGAGAGAAAGCATAGAAAAATGATAAAATTTGGGGTAATAAATGGAATAGATAGACAAGTCAAATGCAATTAGTAACCTATGAAGAGGCATACAAATTATAGCTCAATTATAGCAAGCATTGAGCAAGACATCAAAAATTTAAACTTAAGTGTCACTGTACAATCAGAAAACAGGTTTAAAGAAAGTAAATACAGTCATCCCCCCTTACCCACGGATACCTTCCAAGACCCCAGTGGAGGCCTGAAACCACAGATGGTACCCAAACCTATATATGCTACCTTTCCCTATACATCCATCCCTATGCCCATGATAAAGTTTAATTTATAAGTTTGCACGTAAGAGATGAACAACTATAGGCAACACTAAAATATAAAAATTATAACAATATACTGTAATACAAGTTATGTAAATGGCTTTGGGGCCATTAGTAAGTGAAATAAGGGTGACTGGAATACAAGCACTTCAATGACGCAATGGAAGATCTGACCACCGAGACGGATGTTAGGTGACTAACAGGAGGGCACCTACAGCATGGAGACGCTGGCCGAAGGGATGATTCACATCCCGGACACAGGGAGGATGGAGTGGGCTGATGCAAGACGTCATCACACTACTCAGAATGGTGGGCAATTGAAAATTTATGGATTGTAACTTTTTCTGTAATTTTTCATTGAATGTTTTCGGACTGTGATCAACTGTGGGTAACTGAAACTGGGGAAAGAAAAACTGGGACTAAGGGGGGGCTACTGTACTGAGCAGAGGAGAGAGGCTTTGGGGCCTACCTGTGAAGAGTCCACCTCTTCGTTCCTCCATTAAGTGCTGCCTCCACGGTCAGTGAATCACCGCTTGTCCTATTGCCAAGAGATAATAGCTGAAGTTCACTAATAGCATAGAGAGTAATCTATCAAATTATTTGGACTTTTATTTTGCCATTATAATTACTCATACGCTGAGTTATGCCAAAAGACGTATTAAAACTATAACCAAAAACTTGTCAGAGAAGATACATATTGCGAAAGCAATTGTCTTGGGATCAAGATATATGAATCATAATCTTGCTTCCACAACTAGTTCTATGACCTTGTCTTACTTATTAGACTGCTGTTTTTTTTTTTTTGTTTTTTGTTTTGTTGTTGTTGTTTTTCCCCCCAGGTGGCAAGAATGGTGTGAACCTGGAAGATACTGTCAACTCAGATAGTTTCCTAGCTCTGGGTTAAGTTCTCTTTGGATCTCTTGGTTGCCATATGTCAGGTAAGCAAAAGCAGTGATTTGGAAGTAGCAGTTCCCCACAAGGGTGGAGTCCCCCAATTCAGAGCTAGGCCAGACATGCCTCCTTCTGAAACTGAACAGAGTAAACATAAAGTGGATGAAAATTAACGTTTAGCAGGTTTCTTCCAATGAGATGAAGTAAAATTGTGAATCGTAAATGTAGCTGAAGATAATAACAGTTTTAAAAGATTAGTATTTAGGAAGATAGTTACACAATATTATTTTTAAATGTTGGAATCATTTTAATTTTAACATGCACGATTTGAAGTATCATTGTGAGGACAAAAACTTTTGATTACTAAGTTAAAAATGTTCAACAATATTTTATATACAATCAGTTTTTATATACAATTAGCAAAGTCAGCTAATTGTGTTCCTAAGAACTGAAGAGAGTTGAATTCCTAATTGCTCATAGCACAAGCTATATATTTGGCACTTAAGTCTTTATGGCAGATATTGATCTTACTATTATAATTTTCAACTCCATTTCTTAAGAGCATTCAAGTTCTGTTATTCATTTTCTATATTAACTAAGCGTTTTTCTCACATTCATTTTTTCTCTCTCAAGTAGGTTTTTCTATTACATGGTGAGCATGCTGATTAGCTAACATGAGTATTCCAACTTCCAGAGCAGTTATATGTAATTCTTAGTGTAAATATGTAAAATAAAACACTGGTTCATCATTTAATAGGAATTAATTCTCCAGTGTTTTTCCTTTCTGGGTGCATAAAATAAAAGCTAACTCTCCTTTGACTTAGGATAGCACCCCTAATTGCAGACCCAAGTTCACACTCCCATAAAACAACCTGTGAACTTCCTTCTATTCACGCAAACTATAACTCTTTCTATGCTTAGAATGAGAATGTGACCAGTTTGGGATTTTTTAATTTTTATTTACTTTTTTATATTCTCTGTCCCTCACCTCCTACTCCCCACTTATATTCTTTCACCGTAGGAGAAAGTTGCGTGAGAAAGTTTATGAGTTCATTTTAAAAACCTATAAATTAATTGTTGTCCAAGTTTGGAGTGGGACATTTTACCTTCAAATGATCAGAACTGTTTAACTTCTCTGGAATTTTATTTGTCAGAACAAAAGCACTCTCTCAATTAGCTGAACTTTCAAATGATTGTCACTGTGACAGCTGAATGGGTAACGCAGCAGTTCAATAGCAATTGTCTTTTAAAAAAGAGGTTTAAAATATTTGATTAGGCAGCTTAGTCATTGTTTAAAAGAGAGTTGTAATTATGTAACCTTTACTTATTCAATATATCATTATTAATTTTAATCAGACATATTTGTTGCTTGTCTCTTACGAGAGAGAAAGGAATCTAATTATATTTTAATGCACTATTTACATATATATCTGCATAAGACCAGCTGAAGTGTTACTCTAATGAAATAGCGATCTTCCTGACATCCTGATAATGAAATAGCCCAATATTGATTGACTTTGATACACAAAGCTGTTGTCGAGGCATACTTGCATACTGATGATGTTACATTAAATTGCAAGTCACTTCTCTGTTACCATATACCGAAAGAATGTGCTTATCTAAGGCTGTTTTGAATTCAGAATTAAAGATATTCTATTTCTGTATTTAAATCAAGACAAAATTCTCATAGGTCTAATATGACACTTAAGTTGAGAGAATATTTAGGTGAAAAATAACAATAATTTATGCTTCTTCAAGTAATTGGACTTTTTGAATTATCAAAACAGCTATATATCTTTCATGATTCGTCTAAATATTCATGGCCTATAAATTATAACTAGAACTTTCAAGAAGGTTTCAACAGCTGTCAGTAAAGAGACATTTCTGGGAAACATTAGAAATCAGTTAACTTAGACCATTTAAAGTATAAATTAAAGAGCCACATTAATTAAAAAATCAAAACATTTATGACACATATGCTCCTGAAATGCCTTTTTTTTTTCCAACCAAATATAAGGACAAAAAACAACGATGTAGCTACCAGAGACGCCTTCCAAATTCAGCAATGTGTGTTTTTATTCTGATTAATTTTTAAAAGTTTTCCTTTTAGTCACATAGGTTTAAAGAATAATGGGTGACACAATATAAAATATAAAGCTCTGAAGTCCTTATCTTCTGTGTTTCACACTAAGAATTCTCTGAGAGGTTAATGGGAAGGTTCAATACGTTGGGTCCGTGTAATGACAGGGTGAGTGGTGACGGGCCAAGCAGCAGAAGGAAGACAGCCATCTTTGCTCTACTGGGAACCCTGACTTATGATAGTCCAGACAGATGGAGCTTCTGAGGAAGCAAAAGACAGAAGAAGGGAGCTAGAAGATTCTCTGACATGGAGTGTAATGAAAAAGAGTGTGGGGCAGTAAAGACAAGTGATAAAGTTTCCACCGAAGACTTGGGGAATAGAAGGGGCAACGGACTCAGAAAAGCAATGCAAATACACTGTAGCATTTCAAAGACATCTGAAACAAATTGAAAACATAATTTTGACTACATCATTTGAGACCTATCCATATGAAGGGGTGATAACAATATGTTAGCAGAGCTAAAACGTGCAGTTACAAAGAGAAACATGACAGTGCAGTATAAAAGGTGTGCTACGGGTTCAAAATGAAGATATGAAGATAATATTAGTGACAGTCATAATGACATTATAATGGCTGTCATTTCATTACTGTGTGCCAGTGGCTATATGCTAGGCACTTTTCTTAGCGTATCTTATGTAACCCTAATAAAACACCTGTAACAAACTATATTTACCCATCTCACAAATGATCAAAGTAAGACTCATAAAGGTTAAATATTTTATATGAGGCCACCACACAAATAATCAGTATGCATCAGACCCAAGGTTTCAAACCAGTTCTTTCTGAATTTAAAACCACTGCTATTAATCACTGTGTTTCATTAATATCAGTGATCTGGTGGCTGTAGAAGCAATTCAGTATTAAAACCTGTTAAAGAAATACACACACACACACGTGTGTGTGTGCGTGTGTGCGTGTGTGTACACATTCATTCATGTATTCAATGTATATATTCCTATGTTATTAAAATATCCAGATTTATTCCAAATAACTAGATTTATGTGTAAATAGAAAGATATGCCATAAAACAAGTAACTATGGTAACCAGTTGGGTAAATGATACCATATCGATAATTAGGATGTGGTCTATCAGAATGTTTGGATTGCCTTAGAAGTTGCAAACATAACATAGGTATCTTCACTTGGATGTATAGTACGCATCTCAAACTTAATTTGCCTAGAACATATGGCAGCCGATCGTCTTGCTGTTCAGAACAAACATCTGGCATCCCCTGACGTCTCTCGTCTCTCACACCTTGTATCTCTGTCAGTAACTGTCATCAGCTCTATTTTCAACATGCATCCAGGTTCCGACCACAATACATACCATCAAGCAACCTTTCAGGAGTTCATCACACACACACACACACACACACACACACACACACACGCACACACGTACACACACACATATACATATATGTACACACACATTTGCACATAAACATTTATACATACCCACATACACGTATATACACATATACACATGCACACACATATATATATGCGCACACACATATACACATACACTTATATACACATATACCCATTTACATATATACACATATTCTCTCTCTCTCTCTCTCTCTCTCTCTCTCTCTCTTTCTTTCTCTCCAGGGCTCACAGCCTGCTTGCACCTGGATTGTGGCTGTGGCGCTTCTCTCAGGAGTGGGCAACTGCTTCTTAATCACTGCCCCTTCTTCAGGCCTTGACTACTATTAGTCTATTCTCTACAAAGCAGCCAAAGTGGTCCTGCAACAGCTCAACTTCCACCACGTCCCGATTCACATGTTGGTCCAATGACTCTCCATTAAGCCCCAGTCCTGCCTCTTACTCTCTAAAGCAGTGGTTCTCAACCTGTGGGTCGCGACCCCTTTGGGGGTCAAACGACCTTTTCACAGGGGTCGCCTAAGACTATCGGAAAACAAAAAGATATTTACATTATGATGCATAACAGTAGCAAAATGACAGTTATAGAGTAGCAACGAAAATAATTTTATGGTTGGGGGTCACCACAACATGAGGAACTGTATTAAGGGGTCACGGCATTAGGAAGGTTGAGAACCGCTGCTCTAAAGCCTTTCAGGATCAGGCGCCATGTTGCCTCAGTCACCTCCCTAGCTCCCCTCTGGCCACTGCAGTCCTGCTGGCCTCCACCTTGCCTCCCTCAGGGCTTGGGCACTAGCCCCTCTGCCCTAAATGATCTCTGTCTGCAGGACTCACAGCTCTTGGCTGTTTATCCAATGTGGACTTTTTTTCTGCCTTACCAAAAAACTTCACCTCCATACATACACACTTTCTCTCCCTCTTCTTTATTTTTTTGTTCTACTCCCTCTCTGGCTTACAATATTTATCGCTGTCTACTTTATTGCTATTTCCATCCCGAATGCACGCTCCATGAGCGCAATGGCTACTGTCTATCTTCTGTCTTCCTGAAACCCCAGCGGTGGGAGGAAGGATCTTTCCAGGGCAGGCTTTCAAAAAATATTTGCAGGATGAATGAAATAAAAGTGATAATGCCTTCCGAAAAATAATAGCCAATATTTATTTACTACATGCTAGGCATCAAATACTAAATTGAATGCATTACATACATGATCTCATTTACTCTTTATAACAAAACTATGAGACAGATACTAATATTAGACTTGCATTACTAAGGAAGTAACAGACTAGGGGGAGTAATGTGGCATGGACATGGTCGTGAGGCAGTTTTTGTCCTTTAGCTTGAAGTTATGTAGGGCTGCCTTAAAACACAAGAGTGAGGAGAGGATGAGTGTAGAAGGTGGGGAGAGAGGGAGAGAGGAAGGGAGACGGGGAGTGGGGAGAGGGTGGAGGGAGAGAGAGAGAGAGAAAGACAGAGAGACTAACTGAATGCCCCTGACATAAGGAAGAAGATTCATTTAGACAAGCAAAGAAAAAAGGGAATGAACGATTGAACCCAAATGGCACATAGTCCCTTAGGAGTCAATCCAACTGTATCAATTACTGCTTTTGAAGAGGTAAAACTCTCCCTCAATCATGTATGTATTTCTAAATGGTCCTGTTCAGATTTGTAATATTCTTTAAAGATAAAGGGATACTATAAAATGGACTTTTTAAACTCTCTACTTGATACAGCATGCCTTACTTTTCAGGTATTACTATGTGGTATGCAAAAGATGAGGTTTTGCATCTTAAATTACACATAATAAACTAGCAAGTATGCTAGTAGTTATTTGTTCTCCTTCTTTCCAAAAATAAGTGTGACGTCCAAGATGACTAAGTTTTAAGTTTGCTGCTTGGCTTTGATATATGTGTACTTTCAGAGTTCTTCATAAATATTAAAAAGTACTACTAATAAAATAAATATTTTCTAAAATACAAGTCTGGAATTGGACTATCACTGCTTTTTAGAAGTTCTGTCTTCATCAATTTATTTGAAAGCTGATAGTATTGCTAGTGCAATATCTGAAAAGGGAAATCTAACTAGTTAAATTCTGAAGTGTTATTCTTTTGTCTTATGTGTTATACTGAATATAATTTTATTATTAAAAGACCCCAACACCTCTGGAAAACACTCTTTTTTTTCATAGCATAATAATCTTTTATTATCCCTCTTAGATTCAATGTTCTAACATTCAATTAGATGACTGAGATCAGTCTTTTTTTTATGATTTCTTATTGTTCCTTTCTACAGTATAAAGATTAAAACATAAATTGAACAATATTTCATTTTTCTGTGTTATAACATTTGTGTATTAAGATAATTGTATCTCAGCTTTTTTGTTTTTGGTAAGAAAAACTTTTATAATCACTTTTTCAATTTCTTCCAATATCATTCAGAGCTTTTTATCTTCTGCTTAAGTCAATTTTTTTAATTTATATTTCTTTTTTTTGTTTTGATGTACAAATTAACTAGCTTAGAGAGACAGTTTTGTCCTAATTGAAAGTTTTATAATCTTTGCATAAATAGGTGTTTTCTTTGCATAATGTCTCATTTGATTATTTACTTCTGTATTTAAATATTCATATGTACATGAATAAATGCCTGGGTTATTATTATTAATTCATTTTTTAATCCATCAGTTCTTTATTTTTTATGTTTATTTTCCCTTTCCATTTTAAATTTCCTTTTAGAATATTGGATAAGAACTAGGCTGAATGATCAGAGAGACCTGAGTTCAAATCATAACTTAATAGCTCGGTGATCTTTAACATTAATTTGGCTGTATTTTATTACCCTTAATATGTGAGCTTTCATTATTTTTAGGGTCTTTAATATAATTAACTTTTCTGTGCATTATTGTTTTAATATTTTGAAAATTAATTTCTTACTTATGCATTTGTTTTGTTTTCTTTATTTTCCTTTCTGCCTGAAAATTTGACCTATTTGTTTCTGGATTATTTTTTTGTAAATTTATTTTTCTTTGTTGACTTATAAATTCTATTTTTATAAGTACTTAATGGAAATTTGAACAATATTACATATCCTCCATAAGGTACAATGTTCAATTTAACACCTTTTCGTTACATAATTCACATCTTACTAGTTACTTTTCTAACTTTATTTTAATTACAATGAGTACTATCATTACATTTATATTTCTTTTCTTTTACTCAGATACTTAATAAACTTATAAAAATATTTTTGGACTAAGTAGCTCAGCAAGCAAAATCTGTGATTGATGCCTTCACGTCTCCATTCATTCATTCAAGAAGCTGTTATTATTATAGTTAGGCATTATGCTGGATATTAGGAAAATAAACAACGACTAATTAAGAATATATTTAGACTACCTGAATGTGGATTCAATCTCCACTCACAATCTAAAACTAAAACTGAGACGAGTTCAACCTCAGCTGGGAACATGTGCGTTGGTTTTTGTCTTCTGTTTTTTGTCTTTTTTCCCCCTCAGTATATTCCTCCCTCCTTTCTTTCCTCTCTATCTTTTAACTCCATAGAACTTTGACAGGTAACATAAAACATGTCATGTACCTCAACTGAAAATTACCTGAACTGAGTAATATACAATTTATTGCTGAAATTCCATACCAAAATACAACAAAGGAAGAAAAAAAAAAGAATAAAATGGTCTAAGGGGTAGTACATTCATGAAGATTCAGAGAGAGGATCTAATGAACCATCGACTTTCCCTCATTTTCAGCTCTGAAAGTTTTCCTTTAAATTCAGTCCTTTTCACTTTATATCGCAAAGGCCCTCACCCAGGTAAGGTGTGTTTCTCAGAAGATTTGTCAGCTGACTTCCAAATTTGTTTTGCCTTTCAGAGGTAGTGCTATCAATTTCAAAGACAAAAAGAAGGAAAATCCAAAGATATTTTCTCTCTCTCCCCTGTGCTTTCTCTTTGTCTCTTCCTCTGTCTCCCTTGCTTTTTCAAATTTAGACAAGATTTCCCCTGTGGATCTTTAGATAAGATCCTGGGTCTCTAGAATGGGCCCCCTGGACTGTTCAGATTTTGTGTGGTGATCCTGTCCCCTACGACTTGGTGATAACATGTCTTTCTTTTGGTCCCCTCAGTTAAGGGGACAAAGCTTCTGAGGAGCTTCCCTATAAAATCTTTCATAAGCCTAAATGGCATAACATGAAGAAGCAATTACCATTCATTTATGGGGAAAAACTTTTAAGCATTCCCAGACCCCAAATTCAACACACACACAATGGCGCGATGTCTTTTCATTCAGGCTGAGCTGGCTAGATGTCTTTGGGAACCTTCAGTCAGCAGTGGGAGAGGCTGACGTCATCTGTGAAGAACATGCTGGAGGAAGGCTTTGGGGGGACACAGCCTCTCCTATATGTTTCCTCAGATGAACCATTGCACACACTCTGCCCACTCCTGAGAGAAGCTCCACAGCTACAATCCAGGTGCAAGCAGGCTGTGAGCCCTGCTGAGAGAGAGAGAGAGAGAGAGAGAGAGAGAGAGAGAAGTGAGAGAAAATATGGGTATATATGTAAATGTGTGTATGTGTATATATGTGTATGTGTATGTGTGTATATATGTGTATGTGAGTATGTGTAAATGTGTGCGTGTGTTAATGTGTGTATGTGTAAACGTGTGTCTGTGTATATGTGTATGTATATATGTGTGCATGTATGTGTGTCTAAATGTGTGTATGTGTATATATGTATGTGTGTGTATATGTGTGTATGTACGTGTGTGTGTGTGTGTGTCTGCTGAACGTCAGCAGCTGAGCATAAAATCACAAGTAACCCTCCAAAGAAAGGTTGTTGGCCTCAGGGAGTAAAAGTGAAAGATCCCAGCCCAAGGCCTTTGCAGAATTCTTGAAACCCTTCACTAGAGAAGCATAATTTTATTTCAACACACAGGAGGCCCGAATGCCAGGTTACAAATCCAAGAACCATGGACATCACCCCTCCTAAGTGTGAACTTCTGAACCTGAGCTGAGAGGAGAAAGATTATGAAAAGGCATGCCAGAGTAATGCTATGATATTATACGGTGCTTAATGTTTAATACCTAAAGAGATTATTAATATTTGGAAGTGATCGGAAAAGCTGTGGTGTCTGCTACTTCCCAGAGACAGTTGTTTGATAGAAAAATAAAGTTATCTTATAATGCTTCCCTTTTTGTGTTTAATTAATTCAATACATTGGTGGACAGTGAACATCCAAATCTATATTAAAGAATCATGTGGGGCCGGCTGAGTGGCTCAGTTGGTTAAGAGCGTGAGCTCTGGGCAACAAGGTCTCCAGTTTGATTCCCACGTGTGTCAGTGAGTTGTGCCCAAGCTGAGCTATTGCTGAGCTGTCAATAGGTGACAGGGTGGCTCACCTGGTGAGAGCGTGTGCTCCTAACAGCAAGGTTTCCGGTTCGACTCCAGCGTGGAATGGTAGGCTATGCCCACCCACAATTAAGATTGAACGTGGGACCTTGAGCTGGGCAGCTGCGAGCTGCCAACCGGCAGCTGAGTGGTGACTGGACTTGGAGCTGGGCTGCTGTGCCTTCCACAACTAGGATTGAGGGACAACAACTTGGCTGTTCCCCTTTCCCAATTCCCCAACACTGTTCCCCTTCCCCAATCCCCCCTTCCAAAAAAAAAAAAAAAAGAACCATGTGTATCACAATTCAATAGCTGCTTTACATTATACTGTGTGGTTATACTATTAATTTATTTAATTAATACCCTTTTGATAGTCATTTCATGTTATTTTCAATGTTACTACTAAAACCAGAAAACTTGTACCAATTCTCATGCAGTCACATTATATATAAAAATGTATGAGAGTATTAGTTTCCACAAACCCTTAAGAATGCAAAGTATTATCAATTGTCACTTAAGAATTATTAATTGAATAAAACCATGCCAACACAATAGGTTAAAATATTTAAGTTATATTTCTTTGTTGTAATGTTAATGTCTTTTATCATTAATGTCTTTAAGTTACAGTATATTATATGACACAATAATTGCATATAGTTATCTCTTTTTCTGAATTGTCCACGTAGTAATTTGTAAATTCTCTTGTATTTTAAATGACTTGATCTCATGGGTGCATTTATGTTGTAAATACTGCAGTTTAGCATTTGGGGCTAATTTTGTCTTTATGGTGAATGTTTATGATGCCACATCTGTCGCCTTAATGGTTCTGCCACAGGTAGAAAGCTTCTTCTGTGTAGAAAGGACTTTTCTATTGTAAAATTATAATTATAAGTTTTAAATTATTTTTGTGTTCATATATTTCATATCTGAAATGTATATTTTGCATTTTGCGCTAGATTTATTGCTAGATTTCTTTTCCAATGAGTATCCAACTATTTCAATGAAGAACATATTCTCTCCATATTGATAAAAAAAATAGCTCAGTTACTAGTTATATTGATGTCTCTATTCTCTTTTGAGTAGTTGCCTCTTCTATATTTGGTGTTTTACTTTTTTATTTTCCATTTATTTAGACTCTATATTTTTTAACATCCCAGCAATCTAGAGGAAAGGGCTACATATAACCATAAAATTTGGGGGGATACAAATACATTTTGCACTTTGGCTCTACAAATGAATACTGAGGCATGAAAGGAATTCACCTTCCATGTTATATGCAAAGGGTACTGATGATGGAGTCGAGAAAATGGATGAGAGAATAAAGCTGGCTTGGCTGACTAGTAAACATAGAAAATTTTACCAATAGAAATACAGAATTCGGAATAACAAAGAAAGCTGGTCTTTTAACTTAATGAAGCTTATACCAAAACTAAAATTTATATCTGCAGTGAGTTCTGAACTACATGAGGCCCACTTGGTAGGTCTTTAGACAAATTGCCCAATGGTGAGAAAACTGGGCAATGCATCGTAAGGCAATTGTGAAAAATCAATTGAGATTCATGGTTTGTACGGATGGTGGGCAAACAGTTTCACATGCTATTGGGAAAGAAAATTTATATTCGCTCTGTGTGAATTGCTTTGGTCCACAGCCCATTTAAAAAATTTCTATGCAAGGAGGCACTGCATTTCCTTACCTCACGTGTGGCTGCCCAGAGATTAACTTTATGCTCTGCTAAGAGTCAAGGAGACAGAAAGTAAGAAACCTGAATTCGTTTTATTAGAGTATTTATTCATTTATGTTTTTACTACCAGATTGAACTGAAAGCCTGTAATACTAGAAATTGAGCCCAACAGTTGGCTCCAGGTTAATAACTTGTTTTGTTTTTGGCTCTTTGATTTCTCTTTTTTTCTGAAATTAGATATTTTATTAGCAAAGTGAATCGCAGCAGGACTCCATTAGGTGCTAAACAAAACAACACCCTAACCTGGCATCTCTATAGTTTGTTTGCATGGCTTATTTTTTGTGTTTTTGTGAAGGATGGTGTTTAGAAGTACATTATTGGCCAGAAATGCTTAAGACATGAGGATTGGAAGGTCTTCTCTGGGTTGTGGCTGCACTCTTGGATTAGACACAAATCAAGAAAGAACCACTGAATCCCAAAATGGCAATGGTAGAAAGCAAATATTTTCTCTATTGTTTATCCAGTATCACAAGCAAAGAGAAAAAGTGGAACAAATATATGAAGGAAAGTTACAGGTTAAGCAATCCCAGTTAGTTAGATTGAAAGCGCTGAGTTTTCCCTCATTTTCCCTTAAAATTTGGCTTCTGTGTTTCTTTGTTATTTGAAGTTTACAGCCAATTGTCTGTGTAACAGAAGACAGCTTATTTAGTTAGTAAAGCAGGCCTTTTTTCTATGATACCATCTAGATGATAACGAAATTTTTCTAATACATGGCTGTGACAAAGCTAGGACTCATGGGTAAAAATTATAAGGAAACAAGAAAGTTCTAACATTGGATTTGTCTTTACAGAGTAATGGTGGGCCTATTATTACCTCTATGCCTTCATTAGCTCTTTCGGGTATTTTATTATAGGGTTTACATTTCTAATAAGAGACATACTGTAAATATCATTGAGAAAGAAAACATCAAATTAAGTATCCATTTAGTGAATGATTGATATTAGGTAATTTCTAAGAGCAGGATTTCATAATGTGACTGTTCATAGTTTAAGTAGTTCAGAAAGAGAACAAGCACTCACGGAGAAGCAAAATATATTGTAAGAGGAGAAACTGGGGCTTTATACACATTATTACTTAGGGTTGGGCCAAATCAAATTAGGAATTTTAATTTATTGTATTAAAAGTATTAGGTCACTTTTTTAACGCATCAGCTGTGACTTAATTTTACCACCTGACACCCTAACAATCATATCTATCTGAGAATCAAAATGTATCGGTAACATATTTGAAATCCCGGATGAATAAAATATCTGACATATTCTGATGATGCCAAAACAAATAGGAAGAGATAAATGTTATACACAGAGAAATGAATTAGGAGAGAGAATTTTCCCTCTCAGGTTGTGCATCCATTATACGGTCATGTCTGTTTTACTTACTTTATGTAGTATCGTGTCACAAATGGAAAGTGATAGTTCTGTTAAAGCTATAAAAAATATTGGCTGAAATTTATTTGCTAGTTCATATGTATGCAACTGGTCTTCGCTTGTTGGACAATTCATTTAGTCTGACAGCTCTAGTTTTACAGAATTGCTCTTTCAAGACATGTATTTGAGGTTGTTCTTTATATCAACATTCTATGTATAACCTTTCATATTTTCTCCACTCACCATCTAGACATAACCCTCCAAAAAATGACCTATTGTGTTGTTAGTGTCATTGCTGTCATTGCCAATATGCAGAAAAAGCTGGGGTATGGTCTCCAGTGGTGAACTTTCCAGCAGCGAGCATGTCAAGACTAAAGTTCGCAAATTAACATCGTCCCAGAACACTAACAAATCCCTTAAACAAGCATAGGGCGCTCTGCACTTTCCTTGGCCTATGAAATCTGTCATATGCACCAAAATGTGTACAAAAATCAGTCCCTTTCTCTGTGTAAGGAGGAATGAGGCACAATTGCATTAGTCTTCTGGCACTGGTGGTAACAGAATACGACCAACTGCTTTTTTCATAAAATTAGCAAATGTACTCTTGGGAAAACATAACAGAAAAAAAATGATGTCCCACTTTTCTGTATACGTACTCTGTCAAGTCTGTGTCCTGGGAACGTCCAAGTTCATAGTCTTCAGTTTCTATTTTTTGCATTTTATCCAATCTTTTCCTCTTTGTATATTCAATTTATATAAAATTCTAAATATTTATTTCAAGTTTCATCTTCTTCCTGCTCTGGTGGACTTTAGATAACATTCTTTTTTTTCTGGATCACTTATTCTCATACTCAGTTTTATGCACTTTTGTTGGATACTTTTGGTTTCAGCTCCCCAGTTCAGAAGTGTCGGCTGCAAAGGCACAGGTAATTTGGACATAGAACTAGGGTGACACGTAGATTTTATTTTCTAGTTAGTTTTGCATCGAAACAGGAAAGACCCATAGACAAAATCCAGTCATTTAATTTTTCTTCACATGTAAGTATATTTCACGCTGCTTTCCCTCCTGGGCCAGTCCTGCACAGTTCTCCTAGAACAGAGAGGCTGCTTCATGATTTTCTGCACGTTTCCCGGGAAGCATTTTCCTGGCGGGTGCAGATTCAAAGTCCTGTGGTGCAGGGACCAGTAATAACTGTCTGCCAAGCATGAGCTGAGGACCCCTCTGCATCTTAACAAACTTAATTTTCCTAACAAACCAGTGAGGGTAATACTATTATTGTCTCTAACTTTGTTTGGCATTTCAAGTTTCTTTGCAAGTTCATATAAATTTTACAATCAACTTGTCCTTTTTTTTTTTTTCTTTTTTAAATGCCTGCTGGAATTTGTGACTGGATTTACACTGAAGCTATGGATCAATTTAGAGAGAGGAGGCCTCATGCTAAAACTCAGTCTTTCCAACATGAATATCCTACATCTCTCCATTTATTTAGGTTTCCTTAATAGGCCACAGCAGTGTTTTACTGCTTTTAATGTACAGGCCTTTCAGACCACGTCATCACATTAATTCCTAAAATGTTCATACTTTCAAACTGTTATAAATCACGTTAAAACTTTCAATTTCTATTTTTTATTGCTACTATATAGACATATAATTGATTTTTGCATAAGATCAGCAATGTTTTTCTTGATGGGCACATATAAGAAATATCAGGCTTTACAGGCCATAAGGTCTCTGGCACAACTACTGAGTTCTTCTATTGTCATGTGAAAGCAGCCAGAGACAACCTATAAGTGAACAAGTGTGGTTGTGCTGTATATTAAGCCAACCATGTGTTCCTGGCACAAATCCCACCTGTCTGTGATGCGTGATTACATTTATGGGTTGTTGGAATTACTGGCTCAGCTCTCATTTAGAATCTTGTTTTCGCATCTATGTTTATAGGGGATATCAGCACGTAATTTTCTTTTTTTCTAATATCTTTGTCTAGTTTTAGTGTCAGAGTAATGTTAGCATCACAGATGAGTAAGGAATTATCTCCCTTCTCTAATTTTTTTGGAAGGACTTATATACAATTTTTGTTGTCTTCTTGAGATGGTTGGTGGAATTCACCAATGAAGGCATGTGGGAAGATGTTCTTTGTGGGAAGATTTTTACCTAAATTCGACATCTCTAATAGATACCGTGCTAATCAGAATATCTGTTTCTTCTTTAATGAACTGTGATAGTTTGTGTCTTTCAAGGAATTTGGCCATTTCAGCCATATTTTAAAATTTAATGGGATAAATTATTCATAACACTCTCTTGCCAGCTTTTAAAAATCTCTGGTACATGTAGTGATGTGATCTCTCATTCCTGACATTGGTTATTTCTGTCATCACTTTTTCCTGATCAGTTTGGCTAGAAGTTTATCAATTTTATTAGTCCTCTCAAGAACCAATTTGGTTTCTATAATTTTTAAAATATTTTTTCCCAGCTTTTGATATCACTGATTTATGCTGTGATCTTTATTACTTGCTTTTCTCAACTTACTTTGGGTTTCATTTGCTCTCTTCCTAGGTGATAAGTGAGGTAATTGGTTTGAGACCTTTCTTTTCTAACACAGGAATTTATTGCCATAAATTCCCCTAAACAATGTTTAGGTAGCATCCCTGCAATTAAAGCACCTTTTAATTTCCCTTTGGATTTCTCTACTTACCCATTTGTTATTTAAATATCTGTTATTTAGCTTTTAAATATTTGGGATTTTCCAATTACTTTTCCCTTATTGATTTATAATTTAATCTCATATTGGTTAGTGAACATATTTTTTATACTTGCATTCTTTTAGGGTTATCAAAATTTAATTAATGGTCTAAAATATACCTTATCTTGGTAAATATTCCATGTGCACTTAAAAGAAGTGAGTATTCTGTTTTGTTGCATGCAGTGTTCCACAAACATCAATTGGCCAAGTGGTTTCATAGTGTCATTGAAGTATTCTATATTCTTATCAACTTCCTGTATTTATTATTGAGAGAGGGTTATTGAAATCTCCAACTATAAATATTAATTTGTCAGTTTCTCTTACATTCTTTCATGTTTTGCATTATCATACCTTGAGGCTCATTATTAGGTATGTAAACCTTTAGATTTTTTTGAAAAATCCTCTTAATTAATTTACCTTTTTATTGCTCTAAAATGGCCATCTTTGTCTTTGGCAATATTCTTTGTTCTAATATTTACTTTACCTGATTTTATATAGACCCTTTAAGTTTTATTTTGATTAGTTTAATCATTGAGTACATTTTTCTCATCTTTTATTTGTAAAATATTTCTTTTAAGTGAGTGGTTTTTGTTGTAAGCAGCACATAGTTGGCTTTGCATTTTTATTAAATCTAACCATCTCAATCTTTTAATTATTTATATTAATGTGTTTACAGCTATGATTAAATTCAAATATATCATCTTGTTATATAGTCTCTATTTGCTTCATGTCTTTTTTGTCCTCCTTTCCTCCTCCCTGCCTTCTTTTGGATTAACTTTTTTTTTTCATTTTATCTTTTTCATTAGCTCTAACTATATTTTCAGTTCTTGCTTTATGGTTTACAGTATACACATTTAACTTCTTAGTTTACCTACCATCAAGTCATAGTATATTTCATCTATATTACAAGTATCTTAAAATAGTATACTTTCATTTCTCCCATCAGACTTCTGTACTATTGTTGCCTTATGTTTATTTTTTACATATCTTATGCATTCCATGGTTATTATTTTTAAACACAGTCAATTTAAATAATAAGAAAAAATCTTACATGGAGTTGCCATTTCTTCATCCCTTTGTATAAATGAATATGGCCATATGGTGTAATTTTCCTCCTGTCCATAATTCACTATTGCTGTATTAGAAATCTGTGGGTGTGGTGCTAACTGGTGGGAAAGGTGAACTATTCTTTGGTCCTCTGGGCAGGTCTCAGTCTTAAGAGGTCATGTATCCCTAGGTTGTCACCTTCACAAGTGAGTCAGGAAGGTCAGAGGAGGCTGGAAATGGGTAAATGCTCTTTCCACTCTGTGGGACAAGATTCTGGCAAAGCTTTCTCCATGGAGAGTAAGCTTTTCTTCAGGACAACACTCTGGGAACATTTCAAGATAGTTACTTTTCCCTCACTCTGCCATGGACACTAATGGACGTTTTGGTTCCTGGCTCTTCACAGTGAGAAATTGTTTTGCCTGGAGATAAAACTCAAGGAAGTGTGGTGACCATCTCAGATGGCAGCCCACAGGAGTGACTCACTCTCATGTTGGTTCACCAGGAATTTGTCAAAATTATCACTAAAGTGTTCCTACCTGTGTGTTGCTGCAGGGGCTTCTGCTCAAGGAAAGACGATCTTGGCTATGTTCTCTGTATTTACCTGGCTCTCCAGAATTTTAGGTGGTACTTGATCCTGTCACTTCAATTCTCTGTTAAAAAAAAAAAAAGATAATCAGTTTGTTCAGTTTTTATGTGTTCTAACAACATGAATAACAACCTCCAGGGTATTTATGTGTTGGACCTGAAAACAGAAGTAGAAAAAATTTTTCATAATTGGTTTAATGCCTTTCACTGTTAATTCCAACATCTGTGCCAATTCTAGACTGGGTTTCGTTGACTAATTTGTTTCCTCATTATCGATTTTACTTTCCCTCTTTCTTGTATGCCTGGCAATCTTTTGCTGGATGCCAGAAACTATAAATTGTACTTTGTCAGTGTCCTGGATGTTTTATATTCCTAAAAATATTAAGCTTTGTTCTGGGATGTAGTTAAGTTACTGGGAAATAGTTTGATTTTCTCTGGTGTTGGTTTTATGGTTTTTTAGGTGAAACTAAAGCAGTGTCAGTCTAAGGATACATGTTTGCAATGACTGAAGTAAAACTCTCCTGTAACTCTCCCCAGCATCATGGAGATTTCAAGGTTTTCCAGCCTGGCTAATGGGAGCAGGCACTATTCCTGGTCCCGTGGTGAGCCTGGCACTGTCATCTCTTATTCTTTCAGGTCATTCCTCAGAGAGAGGAAATTCACCCTTCTTCCACCTTGTTCTATTCATACCCCCAGGGGATTGCACGAAGCCCACCACATTGGAAGGCAGTCTACTGATTCAAGCCTCTTACTAGCTAGATGAACTTCATTTCACCTAGGCATTAGATTATTTATCATTATCATTTGGATAATATTACCTACACTTTACAACAGTTTTTATTAAATGAAATAATGCATAATAAGAAACTAGTGTAAAACTTGCTACAGGGCCACCTAATAGAGGGACATTTTTATCCTCACATTACCCTAAATCATGTGCCAGTTGATCTTTACTGAAAATAAGTGTCATCAGGATTCCAAACAAAGAAAAAAGAAAAAAAATAAAGAAAGGACTATACAAGGGCTAGTAGGGTCAGATAAAGTTTGTGGAAGTCGAAAACAAAATGCAGATATAATAAATAGTAAATCTAATGGGTAACCCTAAGAGAAAGTGCAGAGAGGCAGAGAGGAGAAGCAGCCTAGGTAAGAAGGGGTTTGATGATTCGAAGGGATTTCTATAACACAGGCCTTGATTCCTGATAAACGCCATTGTCACCTAAGCCATTACTATTTCTCATTTTTCTGATTGGGGTAAGGAGAGTAATGAATGAGGTTCTGCAATTTAAGCTACACACACACACACACACACACACACACACACACACACACACACACACCATCACATATATAATTCCACGGGCTGCTGCCATAAGTAGTGAGATATAACTGTGCTTATGGCCATGCGACAAGGCATAAATCTACAGCCAGTGACTAGTCAGAAGCATTTAGCAAAAGTTTATTAGCTCTGGGTACTTGTCAATAGTAGAGCAAATTCAGAGACAGAGTACAAATAAATCATCTTAGGGATGTAAACACTGGTAAGTTATAGTCTTCCTAACACCAAAGGGAACTGTGTTGCCACATAGCTCTTGCTGTTACTTTACCTTGACACAAGCCTTAAAATTTGAGATTGGAAACTTGAGTTTTTATTTATTTATTTTAAAGTAATATACCCTCAATTGGTAAGTCAATTTTTACTTAATATGTGTAGGAAGATCATATTCCAGGGAGTCAACAGAAAATCTTTAAACAATTAGAAAACTCAAATCATTAAAAAAAAAAAAAACTATGACAACTATACTAGTGCTCTTCAGAGAAACAAAACCAATAGGATATAGAAGTAGATAATACAGATACAGATATAAATATATAAGAGGAGGTTTATTATAGGAATTGGCTCCCACAGTTATGGAGGCTGAGAAGTCCCACAGTCTGCCATCTGCAAACTGAGGAACCATGAGAGCCAATGTGGGATTCAATTTGGGAATCAGGGGAGCTGATGGGGTAAGACCCAGTCTGAGTCCAAAGGCTGGAGAACCAGGAGCAAACATGTGTGAGGGCAGGAGAAGATGGATGTCTCAGCTCCAGCAGAGAGCAAATTCACCCTTCTTCCCCCTTTTTGTTCTAGTCATGCACCCAGGGAATTGCGTGATGCTCACCGCATTCTACACTGAGTCTAGATGCAGATGCTGGGTTCATCCAGAGACACCCTCACAGACACACCCAGAAATAATTTGTAAATATCAAACAATGGACCTTCATCTGATATGTACATAAAGAATATCTTCACATCCATAAGGAAAAGAGGGAAGGCTCTCTAAAAAATACACAACAGTCTTAAACTTGCAGTTCCATAAAGATGACGCCTATATACACAATTATAATATGAAAAAGCGCTTTGCGTTATTTGTTAGCAACTTTCAAATAAACATCAAAATGAGACACCCTTACATACTTACCAGAACGGACTAAAACTACATGCAAAAATAAGTTAACACTAACAAATGAGCAACGAAACTCTTCAACTTTGCTGGCGGAAGTACAGATGAGAAGAAGATGTTTTGGAAAAACGGCAGAATCTACTAAGCTGAACACAGATAAATCCTATGACATCAATTTCACTTCTATGAATCTAGAAATGAAAGCCATAAGTCATCAACAGACATGTACATTAATATTTATAGTGGCTTCGTTATTTAGAGACAAAACTTGGGATCAATTGAAATATATATCAACAGTAAAATGGACAAGTATATTTTTGTAAACTCATAAAATAAAATGCTAAACATCAATGAAAAAGAATGAAGTAATACTAATTCTACTGAATAATATATTGAGTATGAGCTTTGTAATCCAATGTATGTGAAGTTCAAACAGGTAAAACTGGTGTTAGTGTGCAGAATATTGTTTATGTGTGTGCATCAGTTACTTGTGATGGGCATAGCATAGCTTCCACGGTATCACAAATGTTCTATATGGTTGCCTCACTTTATTCACCTTGTAAATATTGACTGGTCTACAGATTCACGATATAAGCAATTGATTGTGTTATATATTAACTAAAGCATTAAAAATCTTCCTGGTTTGCATTCATTAGGCCATGTTTCTGTTAAGGGTCATGAAAAAACTGTATCTAGAATGTCCAGTGATGTAACACCACCATGTAAATGAGTCACAATACACACAGCTCCGCCAATTCTTGTCACAAAGGACTGTGAATCTAGTGTGGCCTTATTTTCTAATAGTTAAGGAAGCTAGACATTTTAGGTAATTTTTGTGGAATTTTCTCATTTTAAGTACCTGTTTTATCTCCCCAAACAGCATGCCATCATAAACAATGTCAGCTATGTTTGTTACAGGGCAAATGTTTTGTGCTCATTGTGATCTTGGTATGATCAATAAAATCTTGAAAATAGGTTTCTTTTTTATTATTTATTTCTTTTTGGAGAACTATAGCTGCCCCTCATTATTTGCCTAGACAATGTCTGCAGTATAGGGTGTGTTTTTTAATTTTTTTATTGTGGCGTATTTCCTTTTCTGGTACCTCAGCTTTCACAAGTCATTTTTATTCTTTATCCCAGATCAGACACCCATGAATGCCATTCGGTACTGAATCATCAATATGGAATGGTTGCAATCCAATCGCTTGTCAGCATATGAGAACCTCAAGCCCGCTACTGCTCCATATTTATGAAAAGCATAGCTCAGAGACACAATATTTATGGGAAATTTTCTGAATGGTAAGCAGTGCACTCATACCTCTAAATGCTCTAATAGCTATCCATAAATTCACCCATAGTTTAAGTGCACTGGCAGCTCACGCCACATAATTTTACCACCTCCTAGGACAACAGCATTTACAGAATTGCCTCTGGCAAGATGCCATCATTCTACAATGAGGGACTATAAGACATGTCCCTAAGGCATTTGTTGCTTTTATGCTCCACACCACTTTTCCTGTGACAGACCCCCCGAGAGTTGTCTCTCTGTTCTGGGTACACAAAGAGGTGTGAATGGTTATTGGGTTGCTTTTGTTCATGGACCCTTTGATTCATATGCTTCCCTGCTTCTCAAAAGGAGGGCACCTGGAACTATATCCACGTAGAGAAAACTAGAAAATGAATATTTAATATGGGTGATTCCCCTGGAAAATTAATTTCACTCAAATATTTAGAGAAAATATTTTGAATTTTTGTATTCCCAAAGCACTTTGTTGCACATGGGCATAAATAAATTAACCAAAATTCAATGCCTTCATTTTGATAATTACATATTTTTTATTTTAGTTTACTTTGTTTCACAAGCATCTTAAAACATAAAATTGAAGCATATGTTTAAACCTAGTAAAAATGCACAGGATAATTTAGAATATAAAAAAGATACAAAATAATAAAGATTACGACAAAATGATTCCCAATATAACCCTCAAACATTTAACAAGGAATATAAACGTATTGATCAATTAAACCAAGATATCTGGTAAAACAAATACTCAAATTGTTATGTGAAATACGTATTAAAATAAAAGTGAACTCTGATTCCACTTATACTGCAAACCCTGAAGTCCAGCAAACTGAACATGTAATTCTTCAAATCTAATTAGCAGTTTCTAGGCTTCTGGTGAAAAGAAGGACTAAACAAGTATATTTACTGTAATATAAAAGACTAAATTGCAAAATGGTCACTTGATCGTATGCTATTTCAAGGCTGAAACTTCACTTATCTGCTACACAAGAAAATGGTAAATCTTTTGAATGTACATGAAAAGATTACTGAATTGAAACTAGAGTGTGAGAGGTAATACAATAGGAGGCTACTAAAAGCTTCAAAAGACTAACAGGATGTTGGAATCATATTGGAATCAAACATCACATTACCAATACTAATGCAAAGAGATCGATATCTTCAGATATCTAAGGGCCCGTGAATATAAACATGGGATTCCAAACCAAATCAAAAGGCAAGACAGACATTGCCATATACATTGTCAGATGTTAACTTCCTTTCCAAACTTTCCTTTAAAAGATGCTCAGGGACATAGATCCTCAAAAACAATAAAGGAATACAAAGTGATAGACATTATCTATAAGATCCCGTACATTTCACTCTAGAGTGGAAGAAAACTATGCATCCGGACCATCACTGAGCAGCAAAGTAAGCACATATGTGACCAACTGAAATTAGAGGAGGCAGCTATGCGCTCTCTAGGAAAAGTGGATTGTGTGATAAAAATGACGAAACTAGACACTATTTTTGGTCAGACAATGTCATAGATCCCTCTGTCAAAAAGCACATCAGAAAGGCAAATGGAAAATAGAAAAAAATAAATTGTATGTTAAATGATCTTTCAATTATAAATCAAAATAAACTATGGTATAATTTTGACTACTGAAGGTTACAAGATAGAATGCATTTACATTTTTACCCTTGGTCATTGACATAGAATAGCAGATTTAGTGGGTTTTGGCTAAACCCCCTTTTCTACTGTTTTAATCTCATATTTTTTTGCATAAATTAATACTTGCATAATCATAATAGTGTAAATGTCATTCATTAATTTTCCCTTTAGAATGAACTGATAGAAAAAACAGAGAAGATTGAATTATAGCTAATGACCAGGGTATAAATGTTATACTTTCTTTTTTTTTAATTAAAAAAAAAATTTTTTAATTTCACTTCACTTTATTTCACTTCATAAATACTTTGCAAATGTTATACTTTCATATGTTTAATGTTGTTGAAATAACTAGCTGGTAAGTGAAGAAGAAATTCCTAAGGGAGAGGAAACTATACGTATATACATCCCATTGTCATACTTAATAAAACGTTGAAATATAATTTCTCAGGGTAACGGATTAAGAAATAATTTAAAAATATATCATATAAATAAAACTAATATCAGAACATAAAATTTGGGAACACTAATGAAGAGGTGGAAATAGTTTCCATGATTTAATTACCTTGTCATTAGCTTACTAATATTATCTAACATTAAGAAACTGACATATAGGCACACAATGTAAACTTAACCACGAGTATTAAAACAATAACTTTTAAAAGTGGTTTCCTTTAGAAGGACATAATTGAAGATGATATGGGCAACACACTTTTATTTTTAATTTTATGCCCCCCAGACCTGTTTCACCCCTTTTTAACCCTTTATATGTTACTCAGCATCAACTTTTTTTATGAAGCATGCTAATTTGCTTTGCATCCAATTTTTTTCTCACTAAAAAGAGAGAGTTACCAATAACACAACAAATATAAAAGAATATTTATGTTTGTTAGTTCCTTCAAGATAATTTATAAAAGCATCTTGGCAGATGAGGTTACCACAATAAAAAAACAGCTGGTAAAATCGTGGGCCATGGGTAAATTCAATATGAATTAAGAAAGAGGTTGCCAAACCATTATGTATATAATACACATAAAAATATATATGTATATACATATATATTTTATATATATACATATATATGCATATATATATAGTATAATATACAAGGTTATCAAAATGCTTTTTAATGAACTCCTAAGACATACTTAAACAATTGGTTATTATATAAAAGGTAACTTTTTTACATTAAATTTTATTAAAACATTAGTGATCAGATCATTTTATAGGTCTTTAATGAAGATATATTTTATATACAGAGCTTGACTGTAAAATCAATGACTAACACATTTCCAAACAATATCAGTTGGCAGTCACCGTGAAAGTAACATGGGGTGTCAACAGCTTACCTCTAGGTGTCTACGTCAGATTTCCACAGTGTGGAAAATATCAGTGTTGTTGTAAAAATGATAGAGTTTGTTCAAATGAGTGGCTAATTTATTGATTGTTATAGAGCTTTTCATGAAGAAATGGGAAACAACTGTGATGACTTACTCTAATCTAAAATTTAGTATAGAGTTTATCATGGTTTCCATACTAACCATTTAATTGCACGTGACAACATGACAGCAATGAAAATTAGGTTTGAGTGGTAGCTGAAGAGGGTTGATTACTTGAAGCTTCTTTACATGTGATAAAAGTTAAAACTTTCATTATAAAATAACACCATCAGTCAATTTTCTTACCAGTGAAATTCCGTTGATGAGTATTTCACTGAGATAGGAAAAAAAAAACCTTAACTATTGAATCACAAATCCTTTGACTCAGTTGTGTGGCAGAATCAATTTGATCTGCAGTCAAAAAGAGATACCTCTCAATACTCTGCTAAACTGTGCAATGAGCTTCTCTTTCAGAAATAGGCAGGTCAATTAGCCAGAGACATCTCTCATCCTGAACAACTATTCTAGATAAAAATGTTTTTAAACGGATGATTTAGCTGGGAGATAAATAGAAGATATTCTTGGAGGCAAAAGAAAAGGAAGGAAGAAAGGAAGGGTGGATTCAGAGGACCCACAGAACCCATGAACATCTTGAGGTTACCTGACGAAGGTGGAGTAGAAACCATTATTTAAACACCAGCCTGGGATACAGACGACAAAGCCTGATGACTAGGATTTAGGAACTCAGACCTGAAACTCTTGTATAAAAGCTGCTATCTCAGGAGCGTGAAGGCTTCAATGGGTGACCTAGAAAACACAGCACAGGGAGACAGAATGTTCTAGTCTTTCTCTACCTGTCACTTTGCCTTCAGTACTTTGGGGTGTTGGTTGGCTCATGTGCATTTTGAAGTCATCTAAGACGGTGATGGAATTTTTCATCTGATTTTGGTTTACTGCTCATTTATATGCTTAAGCAATTCTTTCCAGAATTTTCCCAATTAGTAGCCAATCTCCAAGGCAGCCCCAAACTAACTCCTCAGGCAAGTGATGTGGCTCATTTTCACATGAGTGGCACCCCTCTGTGTGCCCAAATTTGGGAGTATATTCAGTGAGCCAGTCAATTAAATGCAGGCTTTGAGCTGGCAGATTGGCGCATTGATTAAGAGCTGGCTTGGGACGCCAAAGCGCCCCCATTTGGATCCCACTTATGAGGGCCAGTGACACTGCCCTCTACAGCTAAGATGCTGAACAACAGTTCAACCTGGAGCTGGGCTGCCGAGAGTCCCCAGCGGTGGTGTAGGCTGCAGCCCCTGTGGCAGTGGGTTGCCATGGGCTACCGTGTGTAGCCAGCAGCCAGCGTGAGTGGCCAGCAGCCGCCAAGGGCGGCCATTCAGAAGCCGGCGACTGACCTGCCTCACCCGGGAAGAGTGCAATGATGGTGCCAACTTGGGCCAGTGAAGCAACGTCCTCCACAACTAGACTGAAGAACAAAACAACAGCAACTTGTCTATTCCCCTTCCCCAATTCCCCAGCGCTGTTCTCATCCCCCAATTCCCCAATAAAAAAACAAATGCAGGCTTTACCTAAAATGTTTCTCTTCTTTCAAAGATGTGTGACTTCCATTTCTTGCCTTCTTTTATTCATTCTAGAATGTGTTCAAAAAGTAACTTTTCATATTTGTCCCAAATTCATAATTGTTTCTGAAATATGGTCCTTTGCCATTACAGAAAGCAGAACTCTTTTTTGAAAGCTTTGTTGTCCTTTCTAGAATAATGTAAATATAATTAAATTGCTCTTGTTTTAAATATAATTTACTGACACAATTTCACTTACTTAAATATATAATAACAATGGTAAATACCATTTAAATTACTATTTGATACCTAAAAAAGTAAACATATTGTCCTATATCTTGAGTGTATATATATATATATATATATATATATATATAATCTTCATAAAATAGCACATATTTCCTTTTTCCTTAATTATAAATAATTTTTCTCTTTCTCAGAATTATTTTGCTGAGGATGGGTGATTTGTGAAGCACAGTGAATCTGTAAGATCATTATAAATAGCAGCTTCCAGAAGACAGTGAGGGAGCCAGCCATCCAGATACAAGAAAATTGCTGGGGTTTGTTTTTTTTGCTTTTTTTTTAATCATTGAAAACCACCTTTTGTATCATGCTGCTCCTAATTTCACAAACACGACGCTGATTTTACATGTTTCTACTGATGCAGAGTAACTGGTAATTCAGAAGAATGTATAATAAAATGCTATTGAATATCTTAACATTTTTGCCTCAATTTAAGTAATCACTTAGCTCTTTCTTCTTACATTACAGTTCCCTAATGTGGATTTAGTAGCAAAATATTTGCAGTGATATTTCCTCAACTATATAAATATACACTATTGATTAGTAAAATATATATTCTGATGTCTTCCTAAACATAATTGAATAAATGGTGAGGGAAGAACTGACTAGGTGGTGAACATACAATGCAATATACAGATGATGTATTTTAGAAATATACACTTGAAACCTATATAGTTTTACTCACCCATGTCACCCCAATAAATTTAATAAAAAAGTTTTTAAAAATTAAGAAACAATGCCTTCTGTAGCCTAAGCCACTTCATAATGTAAAAAGATTAATCAACCTTAGATTTTTAGAATGTGGGATCTCTGAGATAAATCCTTCTTTCAATTTTTGGTTAACAAAAAATAAGGTGAAAATTAGTATGCTGAACAATAAGGGGAAAGGTAGCACACAATAGTCATTCAAAGTCTGGTACATTAGGAAAACGAGAAGTTTTTGCTTTTGTGGAGACGGGGAGGGAGGGAAGCCAGTGGCTTTCACTTGGTGTCACCTGCTGTTTAGTTTTGTGAGCAGAGGCGTCTCCATCTCACCCTTGGCTTCCTTTTACAGTTACTGACAGGTGCAAACTGCTCAAACACTCACCTTATTAGTTCCTTCTGTTTTGCTCCTTAATGTCCAGGAAAACTGAGAACAGTAGTTCGTAGATATAAATCCAAAAATAAATGAATGAGTAAGCTCTGTTTCATTCTGTAGAGCTGGTTCTGTGAAAGCACTATTTGCATCACCTTTGGGCAAGATGTCATGGAGGGCACAGCTGACACCACCGCTCTGAGCTGCTGCCAGAACTGTCATTTCCACCCAAAGGGACCTGGAGCAGCTACAGACACTGTACACCGTATCCAGAAGTAGCTGCTGCCTCCCAGAAATTCCATTTTTGGAGCGAGAGAGCACGTGATAGACAAAGCTCAGGTACAATTACCCAAATCAGGAAGTTACAAAATGAATAACATTGCATTCTAATATAAAGGTTATATTCATTTTTCCAGTGGTTTCAATAATGTCATTTATATTGATTCTTTTTTTATTTTTAATTTTTTTAATTTTTTTATTATAATTATTAGTTTCAGGTGTACAAAACAATGCAATAGTTATCCTTTTCACCCCTCAAAAGTGACAACTCCCCTGCCCCCATGCACTGCCCCCACCCCCAATATCATACATATTTATTACAATTCCATTGATTCCATTCCCACACTATATTCCACATTCCATGACTATATATGTATTAAGTTATAGTTGACATATAATATTATTCACTGACAGCTTCAGATGTACAGTGCAGTGGTCAGGCCTCTACACCATCCATGAAGTGGTCTCCCTAACAAGACATGAGGCCATCTGGCCCCTTAAAAAATATTGACAACATTATTGATTATATTCCCCAAACTGTCTTTTCTATCCCTGAGGCCATATTGTAGTTACCAATTTGTATTGTCTAGTCCCTTCTCCTTCTCCCTCATCCCCACACCCCTCCCATCTAGCAGTCATCTGTTTTTTCTCTGTGTCTCTGAGACTATTTCTGTTTACATTATTTGTTTATTCAGTTCTTTAGATTCCACATATAAGTGAGGTCATATGGTATTTGTCTTTCTCTGACTGACCTATTTCACTTAGCGTAATGTTCTCTAGGTTCATCCATGTCATTGCAGATGATACGATTTCCTTCTTCTTTATAGCTGAGTAATACTCCATTGTGTAAATGTACCACAGTTTCTTAATCCAGTTGTCTACTGATGGGCATTTCGATTGTTTCCAAGTCTTGGCTATTGTAAATAACGCTGCAATGAACATAGGGGTGCATATATTTTTTCAAATTAGTGTCTTAGGATTTTCTGGATAAATACCTAAGAGTGGAATTGCTGGGTCATACGGTAGTTCCATTTCCAATTTTTTGAGATACCTCCAGTTTTTTGAGATACTGATTTCCATAGTGGCTGCACCAATCTGCAATCCCACCAACAGTGCACCAGGGTTCCCTTTTCCCCACAACCTCGCTAGCACTTGTTTGTTGATTTATTGATGATAGCCATTCTGACTGGGGTAAGGTGGTATCTCATTGTGGTTTTAATTTGCATTTCCCTAATGATTAGTGAGGTTGAACATTTTTTCATATGCCTGTTGGACATCTGTATGTCCTCTTTAGAGAAATGTCTCTTCATATACTCTGCCCATTTTTTAATTGGGTTGTTTGCTTTTTTGGTGTTGAGTTGCATGAGTGTTTTTAAAATTTTGGATATTAACCCCTTATCAGATATATCATTGACAAATATCTTCTCCCATTCAGTAGGCTTCCTTTTTGTTTTATTGATGGTTTTCTTTGTTGTGAAAAAACTTTTAAGTTGATGTAATCCCATATGTTCATTTTTTCTTTTACTTCCCTTGCTTGTGGAGATGTATCAGTAAAAATATTGCTCAGGGTAATGTCTGCAAATTTACTCCCTATATTTTCTTCTAGAAGTTTTATGGTTTCAGGTCTTACGTTAAACTCTTTAATCCATTTTGAATTTGTTTTTGTATATGGTGTAAGGAGGTGGTTCAGTTTCATTTTTTTGCATGTGTCAGCCCAATTTTCCCAGCACCATTTATTAAATAGACTATCTTTACCCCAATGTAAATTCTTGTTTCCATTGTCATAGACTAACTGTCTGTATATGCATGGATTTATTTCTGGGCTTTCTATTCTGCTCCATTGATCTATGTGCCTGTTTTTATACCAGTACCATACTGTTTTGATTACTGTAGCCTTGTAGAATGTTTTAATGTCTGATAGCATGATACCCCTGACTTTGTTCTTATTTCTCAGGATTGCTGTGACTATTCGGGGTCTTTTTTGGTTCCTTATAAATTTTAGGATTATATTTTCTATTTCTGTGAAAAATGCCCTTGGTAGTTTGATAGGAATTGCATTGAATCTATATATTGCTTTAGGCAGTAGGGACATTTTAACTATATTAATTTTCTTATCCATGAGCATGGTAGGTGTTTCCATTTATTTATATCTTCTTTTATTTCTTTCTTCAGTTTCTTATAAGTTTCTTATAATTTTCAGAGTACAGGTCTTTTACTTCTTTGGTTATATTTATTCCTAAGTATTTTATAGTTCTTGTAATAATTGTAAATGGAACTGTCTTCTTAATTTCTCCTTCTGATAGTTTATTACTGGTATATACAAATGCAACTGATTTCTGAATATTGATTTTGTATCCTGCTACCTTACTGAATTCGTCTATCAGTTCCAATAGTTTTTGATGGAGTCTTTGGGGTTCTCTATATATAGTATCATGTCATCTGCATATAATGACAATTTTACTTCCTCCTTACCAATTTGGATGCCTTTTATTTCTTTTTCATGTCTGATTGCTATGGCTAGAACTTCCAGAACTATGTTGAATAGAAGTGCAGAAAGTGGACAGCCTTGTCTTGTTCCTGATCTTAAGGGGAATGGTTTTAGCTTTTCCCCATTGTGTATGTTAGCTGTGGGTTTATCATATATGGCCTTTATTATGTTGAGATATGATCCCTCTATTTCCACTTTGCTAAGAGTTTTTATCATAAATGGCTGCTGTATTTTGTCAAATGCTTTTTCTGCATCTATTGATATGACCATGTGATTTTTAGTTTTCATTTAGTTGATGTGGTGTTTCATTAATTGATTTGTGGATATTGAACCAACATTTTGTAATAGGGATGAAACCCACTTGATCATGGTGTATGATCTTCTTTATATATTGCTGAATTGTTTGCTAATTTTTTTTTTAATAACTGAGCCATCCTGCCACCTGCTGATTGTTCAGCGGCAGCTCAGCTTGGGCTAGGATTCCAATCACTGTTTCTCAGAGCTCGCACTCTTGTGTGAGCTCTTAACCAACTGAGCCACTCGGCCAGCCCTCTTTGCTAATATTTTGTTGAGGATTTTTGCATCTATAGTCATCAGGGATATTGGCCTGTAGTTTTCCTTTTTTTGCACTGTCTTTGTCTGGTTTTGGAATCAGGATGATAGCGGCTTCACAGAACGAGTTTGGGAGCCTTCCCTCCTTCTGGATTTTTTGGAATAGTTTGAAAAAAATAGGTGATAATTCTTTTTTGAATGTCCGGTAAAATTCGCTTGTGAAGCCATCTGGTCCAGGGCTTTTGTTTCTTGGGAGCTTGTTGATTTTTTATTCAATTTCCTTGGTAGTAATCAGTCTATTCAGATTTTCTGTTTCTTCTTGAGTTAGCTTTGGAAGGTTGTATCCTTCTAGAAAATTATCCATTTCTTCCAGATTATCAAATTTGTTGGCATATAGTTGCTCATAGTAATTTCTTAAATTTTTTTGTATTTCTGTGGCGTCTATTGTCACTTTGCCTCTTTCATTCTTGATTTTACTAATTTGAGTCCTCTCTCTTTTTTTTTTTATGAGTCTGGCTAGAGGATTGTCAATTTTGTTTATCTTCACAAAAAAACAGCTCTTGGTTTCGTTGATCTTTTGTACTGTTTTTCTGGTCCCTATTTCATTTATTTCCACTCTGGTATTTATTATCTCCTTCCTTGTGCTCCCTTTGGGCTTATTTTGCTGTTCTTTTTCCAGTTCCCTGAGGTGTAAGGATAACCTGTTGATTTGAGATTTTTCTTGCTTCTTTAGGTGGGCCTCCACTGCTATGAACTTCCCTCTTAGGGCTGCTTTCACTGCATCCCAGAGATTTTGGGTTGTGGTGTTTTCATTGTCGTTTGTCTCAAGGTATCTTTTGATTTCCTCCTTGATCTCAGTTTTGACCCAGTCGCTATTTAGTAGCATGTTATTCAGCCTCCATGTATTTGTGTGCTTTCTGGATTTTTTTTTTCTTGTAATTGATTTCTAGTTTCATAGTATTGTGGTCAGAGAAGACACTTGATATGATTTCAATCTTCTTAAATTTATTGAGACTTGTTTTGTGGCCTAACATGTGGTCTATTTTGGAAAATGTTCCATGTGCACTTGAAAAGAATGTATATTCTGTAGCTTTGGGGCAAAATGCTCTGAAAATATCAGTTAAATCCAGCTGGTCTAATGTGTCATTTAAGGTCGCTGTTGCCACATGGATTCTCTGTCTAGAGGATCTGTTCATTGGTGACAGTGGGGTGTTGAAGTACCCTATACTATGATAGTTTACTGTTGATCTCTGTCTTTATGTCTGTCAAAATTTGTTTTATATATTTAGGGGCTCCTATGTTAGGTGCATAGATATTTATTAGGGTTATGTTCTCTTGTGGGATCGATCCCTTTATTATTATGAAGTGCCCTTCTTTGTCCTTTCTTATATTCTTCAATTTAAAGTCCATTTTATCTGATATAAGTATCATTACTTCAGCTTTTTTCTCAGTTCCATTTGCATGAAATATTTAACTCCATCCCTTTATTTTCAGCCTGTATGTCTCTTTTTGATCTGAGGTGAGTCTCTTGTATACAGCATATGCAAGGGTCTTGCTTTCGTATCCATTCAGCCACCCTATGTCTTTTGATTGGAACATTTAATCTAGTTACATTTAATGTGATTATTGATAGGTGCCTGGTTATTCCCATTTTGTTATTTGTGTTCCTGGTCTTCATAGTTAGGCTGTTTTTCTCTTTCTTCTGCTTAAAGAAGCCCTTTTAACATTTCCTGCAATGCTGGTTTTGTGGTAATGAATTCCTTTAGCATATTCTTTTCTGGGAAGCTCTTTATCTCTCCTTCAATTTTAAATAACCTTACTGGAGAAAGCAATCTAGGTTGTAGGCCTTTGTTTTTCATCATTTTGAAAACCTCCTGCCACTTGCTTCTGGATTGCCAAGTTTCTGTAGAAAAGTTGGCTGTTATTCTTATGGGGGTGCCTGTGTAAGTAACTTGCTGCCTGTCCCTTGCTGCTTTTAAGATTCTGTCTTTGTCTTTAACCCTTGCCGTTTTCACTATAATGTGTCTTGGTGTGGGCCTGTTTGGGATCATGTTGGTTGGAACTCTCTGTACTACCTGGGCTTGTATGTCTATCTCCTTTCCCAAGTTAGGGAAGTTTTCAGACATTATTACTTCAAATATGTTCTCGATCCCTTGCTCCCTCTCTTCTCCTTCTGGTATTCCTATGATGTGCATGTTGTTGCACTTGATGTTGTCGCCCAGCTCTCTTAAACTATTTTCAATGTGTTTTATTCTTTTTTCTTTTTGTTGTTCTGCTTGGATGATCTCTGCTATATTGTCTTCTAAGTCACTTATTCAATCCTCTGTTTCCTCCCATCTGCTAGTAATTCCATTGAATTTGCTATTTAATTTAGTAATTGTATTCTTTAGCTCTAGCTGGTTTTTTTTTCATGATTTCTCTATCCTTCTTGATATTCTCATTAATTTCCTTGAACATTCTAATAATCAGCATTCTGAACTCTGTTTCTGACAGGTTGTTTATCTCTATTTCCTCTAGTTCCACTGATTTAGGTTTCTTCTGTTCTTTTATTTGGGATGTTTCTTTGTTTCCCCATTCTGGCTTACTCTTTGTGCTTGCTTCGATGTAATAGGTAGATCCCCTGGGTCTCTCAGTCTTTTCTCAGTGGACTTATGTGGTATGTGTCCTTTATATTTGAATTGCTCAGTCTTCCTATTCTCCTGTGTGTGTGTGTGTGTAACAGAGGTGTTCCTTGTGTTGTGTGTCTTCTCCTGTTGAAGCTGAGCTTTGATTGCTTTTGACTTGTCAATAGGTAGGATTGACTCCTAGGCTGACTAGCTATGAGGAGTAGCTTTGTCCACAGTTTATGAGGTAGTGTGTGAGGGTTGACCCCTTCAATGAGGCTTGGCCCCTATGGGCTCTTGTGCCTGTAGCAATTTCCTTTTGGGTGTGACTCTTGCAGGTCAAACCCCATAATGCTCTGGTTTTATCTAAAGTTGGCCTCTGGGTGTGATGATTCTTGTGTCTCTTTGGCTGTGCCCTGCTGCAGAGTGATTTTAGAGCAATACAGATCAACAAGCACAACCACAACAGCCACCAAAGGAAACTAGATACTCTCACATGTAAGAAACAACCAACAACCTACACTCAACATGTACAGAAATATCAAACATACAAAAGAAGAAAACAAAGAAACCAAAACACAACAACAAAAAAACAAACATCAAAAAAACAAAACAAAATAAAATAAAATAGAATAAAATAAAAAATAGAATAAACACGAGAAACAAAATAGCAACACCAAAAAAAAAATTGCAGAAAAATGAAAAGAGGGAGAAAAAGTAAAGCAGTGAAAAGAAAGAAGAAAAGAAGGGAGAGAGAGAGAATGAAATTCCCCTTTCATTCTAATGAAAGAAGGAAAGAAAGAGAAAAAAATTATATATATATATATATATATATATATATATATATATACACCCATATATATGGACATATATATCCACATATATACACCTATACATATGCCTATATTAAAAACTAAAAATGATAATAAAATAGAAAAAAAACCCAAAAACAACCAAAACAAGCAAACAACAAAACCCCCAAAACAACCAAAAAAACCCAAAACAACAACAACAAAAAATAAACAAAAAACAACCAGTGCCAGTCTTGGTTAAAGTCCATCAAGCTGTCTCCAGGTTGTCCTCTGCTATACAAAAAGTCCTCTGCGTCTTGTGGGGGCAGAACCGACCACCTGGCGCCTAGAGTGACCCTGGCAATGCAGGTCTATTGTAAATGAGAAGGGTTATGAGGTGTGATTGGTAGTTTTTACAAAGTCAATGCCGTTTCTGCTCTCGCCTGCCTGGAGGCATGCTGAGTGCTGCGCAGTCAGAAGGCTCCATGTGTGTCTTCCGGCACACTTTCCCGGGGGGCTGTGGGGGATGTGCGATTTCAGAGCTGCTAAAAGCCACCTGCCAGGAGCTGGGGGCGGGG
>NW_017732112.1:99898-129524 GCF_001890085.2 Hipposideros armiger | reverse complement strand
CTGCGAGTGACTCAGCAGCTGAAGTTGCCCTGCCTCCCAAGCCTGCAGGAGAGGTGGGGACCGGTAGGTAGGTTCACACTCCTGCAGCCTCTTCTCACGTGGAGTTTCTCAACCCCCTGGGGGTAGGGGCACCTCTGTAATCTCACCCTACTCCTCCATTCAGGGGTCAGTTTAAGACTCTGGCGGGGCCAAGGTTTCTGAGGTAGGGTGGATTCTTATCTATGCATTTGTTTTTTGCTTTCTGTCCAAGAAAAAATAAAAAATAAAAAGTCCCACCGTCATTTGGAGCTGAGGCTTCTGCCTCAGACGCTCCAGCCAAGCCCCTGCTGTGCTCTGGGAGGGACCACAGGGGCACAGGGACTAAGCCCACCCTGGTGCTGCAATGCTCTCCGCTCTGTCTCCTGGGGCCCCGAGGCTCTGCAGCCGTGGGTGCGGCCTGCACCTCTGCACATACGTCTCTCTCTCTTCACCCACTCGCCCAGCCCAAGGCTTCTGTCTCAGACTGCAAACTGTGGCACTCTGACTGCTTTCTAGGCGGGCCATGAGGCGCAGGGAGCGAGCCGAGGGAACACTCTCTGATCTGCTCTCTGAGGCCCCGCATATCAGCAGCTGCAGGCGCAGGCTGCGCCTCCACATGTCTCGCCTCCTTGCCTCCCCTCACCCGGTCTGTCCACCTTCCAGTAACCAGCGTGCGAGTCTCTTAGCTGCTCTGTGTGATGAGTAAATGTTCGTTTGAAGAGGTACAGCAGTTCGAATTGTGGCGATTTCCAGGGGAGAGCTCAGGGAGCCCTCCTCACAGCCACCATTTTCCCCTCAAATCTTGATTCTCTTTTTAACTAAAATCAAATCCATGGAAACAAATTGCATTTACAATGTCCCTTAGTCTCCGTTGATTGTGAACTAGTTCTCAGCCTTTCTTTGTCTTTCATATCACTGTTATTATTTTAAAAAACAGTAATATTTTGAAGTGTGTTCCTCCATTTAGGTTTGCAGAGTAGCTTCCTCCTGATTGTGAGTAATCTAGATTGTGCATTTTTTCTATTGTAGGATAAGCTTGTGTTAATTTCACTGCATCTTATCAAGGCACATAAGTCAACTTGGGTCCTTATCGGTGATATGAACTCTGATCATGTAGCTAAGGTTGTGTTTATTCAATTTCCCCTGTTCAAGGAGTTTTTTCCCTTTTAAGATAAATGAGTAACCTGAGGGAAATGCCACAAGTAATTACTCTTTAATTTTAGCAGTCATCAATGATTCTTGCTGAGTTGGTTTTTATTAGGATGATTGCAAAATGGGAATTTTTAAACTTTCTTTTGCATGTATTTTTTTTACATTCCCTTCTTACTTTTTAGCTACTGAATTATGTGTGTATGCATGTGTGTGTATGTTAGTGCAAGTCTGTTTTCCTATACCATTACCAACAGAGTATTTTACCACATTTTGAATTTTTCTAAACTAATAGGTGAAAAATTATAACAATAGTTTTATTTGCTTTATTAAGTCAGGTTGAGCATATTTTCCTAGGTTTTAGTGTCATATTTATATATTTTAGTAAATTGTTCATATTTTCTCCTTGTATTTTTACTAGATTTCTGGTTCTTTACAATCTTGTTTTTAAATTTTTAGTATTTCAGGGATAGTAATCTTTTTTTATGATAAATGCTTTGTTTACCCTATTTGTCATTGGGTTTTTAGTTTTGCTTATTTTTTCTATTCAATACTGTTTCCCACTTTCTAAGCAGTTGACCTTAACCTTTCATTGCATCTAGATTTTTGAGTCATAGTTAAAACACTTTCCACCACACCCATGTTATAACAGAATTGACACATGTTTTCTTCTAATAATGCATGGCTTTGGTGTTATATTAGCTCTCTGATACATATGGAGTATTCTTGTGTGTGGTGTGAGGAATGGAATCAGCTATACCTGTTTCTAAATGCCTACTACAGAGAGAATTCACTACAGAGATATTTTGAATGGTATTGTCTAGATCAGGTTGTTTTTGTTTTTCTTTTCCTTTTTGTTTCCCTAATTGTTTCTCTGCCAGTAGTCACACCTCCTTTGAAAATGTGCTAACATGGGCCTTTCAAAGGAAAGGGCATATTCAGACAATATTTCTACATGTGATTTCAGGAAGTTTATAAAACCTTTACAACCACTCATGAATCACAGGGATACATGAGTGCTAGTGGAGCAGGAAAAGAGAGAGGAAATGATCTTGGTGTTAAGAGTATTTTTAGAGTAAACTTCTCTGTTCTCTAGATGGATGCAGAGCACACAGTATTGGGGAGTAGCAAGAATGCCCTATCTTCTAAGGCCCTGTGTTTTCAATGAATATGAGAATAAAAAAGTGACAAAGCTATAAGGACGTCATAGCCACTAGAAAACTAAGCTCAGACATTTTGCCAATGAGTCTTAAATATTTTTGTTAAAGTAAATTTAAATGTGTCTCATTGAAATCCAAACTACGGCATTGTATACATTTATGGGGAAAAAAGAAGGGTGCTAATACAAATTTGTGGTAGTTCTTGCAATCTGAAGGTAAATGTTCTGAATACTGTAGATTTAAATATTAAAATAAACCCAGGAAAAAAGCAAAACAAAAGAAAACAAAAAACAGCCAATGCAGGATTTAACTTATATGTATCTGCTTCTTTTTTATTTCCTAAATTTTCTACAGTTTATTTTTGCCTTTCCAGTCAATCAATATCATGTATGAGTTGCTACTTATTAATTTTGGTTAAATAACCATATGTTGGAAAGTGGTGTTTGATCAATAATGTGTGTTAAGTTAGTGATTCTGCAATGTCTGCAATGGATAAGAGACTAAATAAAAAACTAATATTCACACTACCCATTTTCCTTTGTGAATATAATTGCTTTACCTCATCCAGGTAAAGTGAGTGCTCATCAGACAAAAGCATACCAGGGCCTTTCAAATAACTTTCATGTATGCGGGCCTGCTAAACAGAGGCTATTTCTTATGAGTTTTTATAATATGCCCTTCAGGATCACTTTCATGGGTAAATTGAAATCTTACATAAATAAATTACAAATAATATATGTGAGATAGTTCCCCCCCCCCCCTGTTTATTAGGTATAATAGGAAAGAGAAGTTAACTAGCTTCATTTACTGGAACATTACAACCAGTTACCTTTGATAGTTGCCTCATTTTGATAGTGTGACTCTTAACAATTTCATTTCATTTGGCTCGACAAATTTTTTGTCATTCAAGGTACCATAAAATAAGCTTACTTTAAAGAGAGCAACTCGTTGATCTCAGAAGAACGTCTATCAAGTCAATCCTGCTGTGTGAAGTAATAATGGCTCTAATTCTTTTTTCATGCAATACATTGTTGTGGGTTTCTAAAACACAAAATCTAGCTGTCAAAGTATATGGATATGCCGATCTTCATTTTTGTTATATTTTTCTCTATTAAGTAGACAGAAGAATCTGTCTCCTGTTATAATAAAAGGAATTGGTTTTTATACTTTAAAAAAATATTCATTCATTTATGAGTTAGGTCACTTTAGGTTGCTCAAATAATTTTATCTAAACCTCATTATCACTCATAATAACTTTGAGAGTTAGGGATCAAAAGTGCTTCATTAATTTATATTTCGTTGACTAGAATATACGGAATATTTTTTAAACTGTGAGTGATGCCTTAACCCAAATTTCCTCAGTTGGACCTCAGTACTTTTCAGTCAAAATTAGTTCTTGATGAAGCTGTTGTTAAGAGAAACTGTCCACACATAACAATCATCTAAGTTTTAAAAAAACTAAAATTTTTCGAATTCCTCAGCGCCTCCCAAAGTTAACTGAAGTGATCTCATGAATTAAGATTCAGTAACCTGAACATTGAAATAGTTCTCATAATTTTAATGTTTCTCTTCTTCCCATAAAGGATCCTGTCTCCTGAGTGATCATCAGTTATGACACCCCATTTTTCTCCATCTTCCAAAAATATATAAGAAATAAAAACAAGAGTTACAAGGCAAAAAATATAATAATACTAACCATATAGTTGACTTCTGCAGTCAACATTACCAGAATTCTTTATTTCTTCATATGACTTTATAGCTTCAATTTAGCACCTAACATTCTTTTCATTTCATACAGGATGCTCTGTAGTATTTCTTGTTAGGCAGGTCTAGTCATGAGCCCCCTTAGCTTTTGTTTACCTGGGAATGTCTCAATTTATCCCTTCTTTTAAAGGATAGCTTTGCCCAATATAGAGTTCTTAGCTGACAGTTTTTTTTTGTTGTTGTTATTGTTTTTGTCTTTTCAGCACTTTAAATATGTCATCACAGTGCCTTCTGGCCTTCACAGTTTCTGTTGAGAAATCAACTTTTAATATTTTGAGGATCATTTCTACTGATAAATTACTTCTTCCTGCTTTTTAGTTACTTTCTTTATTTCTGTCTTTTGACAATGATGTATAATATGTCTCAATGTGGCTTTCTTTGCACCTATTCTTTTTAGCATTCATTAAGCTTCTTGAATGTGTATGTTTGTGTCTTTTATCAAACTTGAGAAGTTTCCAGCTATTATTCATCAAATATTCTTTCTGCTTCTGTCTCTCTCCCATCTTCTGAGATTCCCTTTATGTGAATGTTGCTTTTTTTTATGGTATCCCACAGGTCTCGTAGGCTCTGTTCGTGTTTTTCATTCTTTTTCATTCATGCTTCTCAGAGTAGGCAATTTCAGCTGACTTTGAATCCATCTTCAAATCCATGAATTCTTTCTTCCACCTATGCAGATCTTCTGTTGAAACACTCTAGTGAGTTTTTTGGGGTTTTTACTTCAGTTATTGTCCTTTTTAGCTCCAAAAATTTTATTTAGTTCCTTTTTATATTTTCTGTCTCTTTACTGAAATTCTCTATGTGTTCATATATTATTCTTCTGATCCCCTTTAATTCTCTGTCCACCATCTCCTTTAGTGTGAGCATATTTAAGGTAGTTTATTTCAGATAATTCAACATTTATTTCTTCAGGGTCATTTTCGTTATTGTTTTCTCTTTAGGCCCTACTTTTTGTTCCTTTGCATGCTTCGTAAGTCTTTGTTAAAAACATGAACTTTTGAGTATTATAATTAGGTAACTATGGGAAACATATTATTTCCCCCTCTCAGGGTTCGTTTAGTGTCTTGTTCTGTCCTGTGGATCTAAAATTCTTCTTCTTCTTCTTCTTTTTTTTTTTTTTTTTTTTTTTTTTCTTCTTCTTCTTTTTTTTTTTTTTTTTCTGAGGCTGGTGAGAAATGGAAGTGGTTAGGGAGGATCTTTCTCTGTTGTGAAAATGTCTATAATTCAGAGTACATCCTATACTTTCCCTCTGCTTTTCTTTAAGATGAAAGATGTTTCTTAGCTTTTTATTTACCTCCCCCTCATGGACCACTCCCTTTAATTCTTATATTTACTCATTGAAATAAATAAAATATGTTTTTATCAAGAAATGTTTGTATAACCCATAATGTTTATAATTTCTCAGAGTAATGTTCAATTCACAAAAGCAGAACATATATGTATATATACATAAGCATATGTGCATATGTATCACACACACACACACACACACACACTCAGGGTACTTTGTTAATTAACTATTTTAGTTATTGGGAATAAATGTACTACAATACATAAGAGTTATCAGTAATTATTTCCTAGTTTGACTTGTAAAATATTTCTAGTATTCTCAGTTTCTCATATAAACACATGTATTTGGTCATTTCTTTATTAAAACAATATTTTTTAGGAATTGTGTAAAGTGAGAATAAGACCTAATTCTTATTCTAGAATTAGTTACCTGACATCATCGATACATTGTGAAATTCTGGATCTATTGCTGTTAATTTGGATGTATTTTTAGGACTAGTTTATTATTTCATTTTAAACTATATGAGGCTTATGCAATCACATATTCTAAAGTTCCTTCATATCATATTTATCAAATGGATTTTGCAGTCTTGAGAAAAGTAACCAAGATTCAGGATAACTGTTAGCTCTTGATGAAAGCAAGATCTTCCAAATTAAATATTCTGATTAGGGTTAAATTATATAATATACGATTCAACCACTTTCCTTTAAATATTTTTTCTGAAAAAAATGAAGAAAAAACACTCTAAACATTTTAAATATGAAATCTCACTTTTACCTTAGAATAGGCTTTTCAGATGTACTTTTTTTTTTTTAAGAAAGACTCTTACAAGGGAATTGTCCCAGCACAAAGAATATATCTAAATATATAGAGAAAATGTGGATCAAATGTTTTGTATTAATAACCTATGATATAAGGAAAGCCTATTTTTGTTTTCAGATATTTTAGTGAACAAAAGTGAGGGTAGACTATACAGTCTTTTCGAGTCCATTAAATTTAGTTACATGTGGCAAAAAATGGCTAGTGTTACTTCACCTAAATATTTAGTTAGGTATAATCTGCTGATGGTTGTGAACAGAGTTATCAGTAACAATTCTTGTCATAGGGATAAACTAAGCCAACAACAAAACAATGTCATAAACTGTGCTCAAGGTTAGATGAGCTTACCAGCATTGTACCTTGATGCCACATCACTGAAAGTCAAGTGCCAGCACCTGATTAAATCAGGAGAGGCCAAAACAGGCTGGCTAAGCAGAGATGCACTGTGCTGAGACAAATCAGCCCTGGAAAAAGAGGAGACACACCAGCCTGAAGAATTTTGGACTCTTTTCTGTCCATCTGATTGTTAACAGGCATCACTTGAGACATAGCAGAGAAAACTTGTGCAATCAAAAGGATTAAACACTTTGCATCAGGCAGACTCCTGCCACTTTTTCCCAATGCCTCTACCATCAGCAGTCCTATTCAGTTTTTTTGTGAATTTTATTTATATTTTTCATATTTAAAAAAAATTCCTATTTCAAGTTCATTTTACTTTTTTTTTCTAAGAAAGCATAATGTTTAAACATACTTTACTCTTTTTCAGGTTCAGGTAACTATGAGAAAATATTTCACCACATTTTTATGTAAGAAAAATTTTGAGATTTTAATATATTTTTCAAAGCCAGAGTGTTTTTATAATTTAAAAAGAAATCAAATTCTTTAAATTTTATTTTTTGAAAAGATATCAACTAATGCCTATAAAGTGTCTAATTCAATCTCAAACATGGTGTGCAAATTCTTCTGTATCATCTCAGACAAGTGGTAATCCAAACTCTGCCAAAACACATTCAGAAAAATCAGGGCTTAAATGGACAGTTCATTCCATCCTAAGAAAGCTCTAATTACTAGAAAATTACACTGTGTTAAGAAAAACGTAAATCCCTAAATTCCTACTCATTGCTGTTCACTCTGCCCCCTAGAGTTAAAGAGTAAAAACCAAACTCACTTCCATTTGTATTTCTGCAAGTACTGAAACAATTGCTCTGTCTCTTCTCTCTTCTAGAACTAACAGAATTGCTTAATTATATTGTAGTTTGTGTGCCATAGCTTATAGTTTTGTCAATAATTCAGTCACTTTATACAAAAACCCATCCAGTAGTAAAATGTCAAACTCATGTCTGAACATTATATAGTAAGTGTGTTCTAGCTAGTGTAGAATCTTGAAATTTCTAAAATCTGTGATTCTTTGCACTTAATTTATCAGCATTTAAGGCATCAGAAAAAGTTTCTAGGCTTGGTGAAAAATGGAAGGCTCTTCCTCTAAGATCAGGAACAAGACAAGGATGCCCCCCTCAGTGGTGACTGTTAGTCAACATAGTATTGGAAGTCCTAGCCAGAGCTATCAGGCAAGAGAAAGAAATAAAAGGCATACAAATTGGGACTGAAGAAGTCAAACTGTCACTTTTTGCAGATGACATGATTTTTTATGCAGAAAACCCTAATGACTCTACAAAAAGCTATTAGAAACAATAAACAAATATAATAAAGTTGCAGGATACAAACTCAATGTACAAAAAATTTAATGTGTCCCTATATACTAACAATGAAATTTTAGAAAAAGAAATTAAAAAAAATTGTCTTGCAATTGCAACAAAAATAATAAAGTACCTAGAAGTAAACTTAACAAAGGATACGAAGGATATATACACTGAAAAATACAAGACATTATTTTTAAAAATTGAAGACACAAAGGAATTGAGAGATATTCTATATTTATGGATTGAAAGAATCAATATAGTTAAAATGCCTGTATTATTCAAAGAAATATACAGATTTAATGCAATCCCCATCAAAATACCAATGACATTTTTTAAAGCAATAGAACAAAACCATCAAATTTGTATGGAATCACGAAAGCTCCCAAATAGCCAAAGCAATCCTAAGAAAAAAGAACAAGGCTGGAGATGTCATACTCCTTGACCTCAATTTGTACTACAAAATGATAATAATAAAAAAAGCATGGTAATGTCAGGAAAATATACAGAGACAAATGGAACAGAATTGCAAACACAGAAATAAACCCAAATATATATGGGTAGATAATTTTCAACAAAAGGGCCAAAAATATACAATGGAGAAAACAAAGCATCTTCAATAAATAGTGCTGGGAAATTGGAAAGCCATGTGCAAAAGAATGAAACTAGACTGCTATTTGTCATAATACACCAAAATTAGCTCCAAATGGATCAAAGACCTAAACATAAGACCTGAAACCATACATTGCATATAATTTTACTAACCAATGTCATCACAATAAATTTAATAAAAATAAAAATTTAAAAGTGGTAAAAAACACAGTACCTTGTCTTAGAGCTTTCCTATCCATCCTAAGTCTGCTGTCATCCTGAGTTACTTCAATGTTCTTTGGATCCATCTAACCCCAAAATCTAGTGTTTCTCACTGTCTTGTCTACAATAGTCTTGGTCAGATTTTCTGTTTGGCTGGTTGAAATACAGAACCTCTATGGCTGGGTCTCAGAAAAGTGAATTTTAAAGTTGCCTTCAGTTTTACATATGTTTGCTAAATTTTGACAACTGCTTTAGCTCTCAGTTCCTTTAATTTTCCTCCTCAGGGCCTCTATTTTCATTCACTTCACTCAAACAATCTAGTGGTCACACTTTTTTTGTTTTCACTAATAATTGTTCACCTCAATTCATATTTTTCCACCCTCAGATTCATATTTTGAAGCCCAAACCACCAGTACCTCAGAATGTGACTGTATTTGGAGGTAGGGCTTTTAATGAGTTAATTAAAATCACGTTGTTAGGGTGGATCCTAATACAATAAAACTGGTGTCCTTATAAGAAGAAGAGCTTAGGACACACAGACAGACACCCATGGCACTTGTGCACAGAGGGACAACCATATGAAGAGGCAGCAAGACGGTGACCATCCATCAGCCAAAGAGAGAGGTCTCAGAAAATCAATCCTGCTGTCACCTTGATCTTGAACTTCCAGCCTCCAGGAAATAAGTTTCTGTTGTTTAAGCCACTCAATCTCTGGAAGTTTGTTATGGCAGGTCTAGAAAACTAATACACCCTCTTAAAACTTAACTGTGGCATTTTCTTTTCTAACTATGACCCATGTGTTCTTACTACATGTATTCTTTATCTTCATACAAACCTCTCACACCTAATTATTCTCCTGCTGGGAGGCAGGCTTCACCGCTCCAAGAATGCTGCCACAGTGGCAGGAGCAAGCCCAGCCTTGAGGAGAGGAAAACCATGATGTTGATTACAGATATAATCCCTATCCTGGATGCTATGCTCATTTTGTCAGGAGCCCACTAAGTGATAACTATTGGGTTGTCGGAAAAGTCATGAAATATTGTTTTCTATATTTTTCATTGCAAAAATGGGTCATGACTTTTCCGACAACCCAATATGTTGACTTGGGCAAAAAGTTAACATCCACAGCACATCATACGGTCCACCTGGTCATTCCTTTGCAGTTTGGTACCACCATATGACTAAGGTCCTGTAAAAAGAATTTAGGTGGAAGTTATGAACATCATATCCAAGTGGATGCCACACATGAAATATTCTCATAGAGTGGGATGAAAATATGCCAATATGCTGTGTCATTTATAGAGATGCATTATATATCGCTTCACCCATCCTCTTCACCACCAATCTTCTTATCCTGTCTTCTCCGGTAAAATAACCATTCAGTCAAAACATTGGACATTGCCCATTGATGGGTGTGTTTCTGTTAGACCATCTCCCTTTTTAGACGAAGTGAACACCCAGTTCCACACAAAATTCTGCAAATGACCGATTTCTCTTTTCTACTGTACCTCCTGGGCACTCTCAGAGGGCTGCTAGGTTGTAGCCATTCACAATCAGGTGATAAAATGGACATTATAGACCCACCTGTAACTAGATCCCGGCTTTTTTTCCTCAGTAATAGTGTCACAGAGAACTCATCATGAGGCCCTAAGGGTGAGCTGAAGAAGAAATGAATATGTCACTTACTTCAGGCCCGTGTGAACCTTATCTTCTATACTTCCTTAAACAGAGGATGGACTGTTGCTGTCCATCCCACATATGTATGACTTGATAAATCAATCTTTTTGATTGACAGCTCAGGGTTGTTAGTCACAGGCCATATCATAATTAAACATGGTATTTGTTATGTCCAGAATCCAAAAAGGTTCATCAAGCATTGTTTATTTTTCTTGGTATAAAAAGGCAAAGTACAGTAACCTATCAAGGTATTTGGGAGATACCTTACGTTTCAAATCAATAACTTCCCTAAATATATCGGACAGAGGGAGACCCCTCCATCTTCAGGAAGTTAATTTCTCACCACTGAAGGCATGTTTCCTTAAGGCAGTTAGTATACTTGCCAATCCGTCTCCCTAGACTGAGTTGGCATAATGTCATCAAAGTGGTGATCCAACAGGGTGTTCTATGGGATGGTAAATCACTAACATGTGCGCAGAGTGGATTGTGACAGAGGACCAAAGATTCCACATAACCCGGAGGGAAGATGGGGAAGAATTGAGTCACTGACAGGAAAAGCAAGTGGCTTCTAATGATCTTGGTTAATACGTATAGCAAGAAAACGCAAAAGCCAAATCAATACCTGAGCAGTAGATGTAGAGGGCTATATTTATTTGCCTCACTAAAGGGATTACATTTGGAATGGCAGCTGCAATTACAGTTACTACCTGAATAAGTTGATGATAATCTACTGTCAATATCCAGGGCCCATGTGTCTCCTGCGTAAACCAAATAAATAAGTAAATCTATTAAAGGGGGTGTGATAGCAACTATCGCTATGCTGTTCATTTGTGGGGGGGGGGTAGAGAGGGGAGATAGGGTCTTTCAGCTTAGTTTTTCCTGTGATAATAGCCCAAGTCCAGTAGTCAGGGAACAATTATAGAGATTTTTTTCTTTCTTTTGTTCAGTGTTTCTATTCAAACTTCCAAACTGTAAATTTGGAAACTATGGTTAAAATCAAAGCTTGGGTCTTTGGATCCACTAGGCCCAGAATGAAACTTCTTTTGCCACCTCTGATTAGTAAGGACAGTGACATTTTCCATCCTCAGGGGTTTATAGCACTTCAGTTTCAGTGCCTAAGAAATTCCCCAAATCTGGAGTTACGCTGAAATATCTTCATAGGTTTATTTACAGAAAGCTGCAGGAATACAGAGTACATACTTGAGAATGGTGTAGGCTTCTTTCTTATGTGGGTGAAACCCTCCTTTCATTTATGGGCCCGAGTCTGTGAACTGGTTCTGACATGAAAATGGGTTGAAAGGGCATGAATCTCATCTTATTCAACAAGACTTAGTTTGTTTCCGTTCATATAGAACAAACAAAACCTTTGGTTCACTGTACAAACGCTAAAGCTCTTAGTATGAAATGATTAATCAGTGACCTCCAAGAACCTCTGAGGGTCACACCATTAGGATTTCTGCCCCAGCCTTGCAGTCCATGGTACACAACGTGTGCTTTCACTCTGAAGGTCAAGAGCTGTAACTTGTAGCTGCCACTCCAGGGCCTCACCATTGTCACTCACATCAAGGGGCCCGAGTTAGTGGAGCATTTCCTTCCTTCATTCCTACCCCAGAGAGTACCTCCAAGAGTCTACAGAGTAAAGCATTGTAAGAAAGCTTTGAATCTTCTCCAGTTGATTTCTCAATAGCAGAACTCTGTGAGCACACTGCCGCTCGACACATGTCATCGCTAGGTTTTGGATTCCATGCTATCCGTGTACAATGTGCATAGACTGCAACCAGTCCCTGTAGTTTAGGAGAGAGGCTAAAGGTGTTTCTGAGTATCAACTGATAACATCTGAAACAAATGAAATGAGCCAATCCACTTCCATTGTAATTGAGACAGTTGAAGTTAGTCTTCATAGTAACGGGAAGTTGGGATCCCAACGGGCTGGGCCTTTCATTTCCACATCAGCAAGGCCTTGGGTGCAGGTTACCTGGAGAGAGGCCATCACCTGGGAAAGATGCTTTCCTCAGTTGAGGACAAAACCTGTGCAGAGACTAAGCTGTGAGCAAACAACAAACAACACTCCCAGCATTGGGGGTGAGCTGGCCTTTGGTTCCTGCACCAGTGTATCCACCACCACTTTTTGTAATTTATGCATGCATGTGCTAAAAACGCTGTTTACTTTTGCTTTATTTTAACTTTATACAAAACCATCTAACTATATGAAATACAGTAATACCTTGGCTTGTGAGCTTAATTCGTTCTGGAAACAAACTACTCATATTGCAAGGCATTGCTCATTTACCAAGTTAAAATGTATTAGAAATGTTTGCTCATCTTGCAGAACACTCGTAAACCACATTACTCGCAATCCAAGGTTTTACTGTATTCTGGTACTTCACTCTCATGAACTATTCCATTTCTAAGGTTATCCTATGTTGGTTAAATGCAATTTTATTTATTACTTTTTCTTTGCTGTATGATATTAAATCATGTGCACATACAATAAATGTTGACATTTTTACTGTATTTTGCAGCTATAAGCAAAATACAGTTTTGATGTTCATCAGGGCTATGCAGAGTACTTCTAGATACCCTGGTACACTTTGCAGGGGTTCCTACAGGATGTAAGTCTCAAAGTCAAGGTACCACTGTGAGGTCTTGGTTATGCTGGTGTTGAGTGAATCCTGGTTTGATCTGTCACACAGAGTGTGATTCACACAGAGTGTTCTCAGTAGCTGACTGTTAAACCAGCAGTGTTTCGGTTACATTATTCCTATGAGTATGTCTGTATCTTAAAGCAAGTATAACAGTGTGTATAAAATTTAGGGGGAAAATGTTCACAAGAAGGACATGACATTATATAATACATCTCTCCACACTTTTAAGCAAAAGGGGACTCTTTTTCAGTAAAAAAGCTTCTTTCAAATAATAGTTAATTGACATGATAATCTGTTAACAGAAGTAAGGAGAGACTCACAAGACAACTTATGTAAAACATGCTGAAATTGAAAAGGTTAAGGGATATTAAGCCACGTGATTCTGGTCTGATGTGATCACCGGTGTGTACAAGTCTTCTCTTTTCATTATTCTCCTTTCCTTTCTTGAGAAATATTCCTTTTGCTACTACGTGTCTCATTTGTGTTGTGTAACCAAATACTTATTAAGAGCCATTGAATAGCACAAGGTTAAAGACAAAGTTCTTTAGCATATACTCATGTTGATGTTAATCCATTCATTAATATCCTAAAGAAGTTCAGAGGAACACAAACCACTCATGGGAAACTTCTATTAAATTAGCTGAACGCGTTGCAAGTCAGACATTTTGGATTTTGTCAATGAGAAACCCAATAGATGCTTAGCTAAATTCAACATTCACTATATGAAAAATGGAGCTGTGGTTTCCAAGCCCAGTATCTGATAACTGAATAAGTTCTGGAGTATTTATTTCTAAGGAATGGATTCTGGATCTTCATGACCTTCATTTAGCTAGATGCACAAATAAAACTTCTAATAATCCATTACATGTCCTATCAATTGTTACATCGACTTTCAGTTATAAGAATCTTCTGAATTTTGAAATTCTGGATATCTGTCCATGTGTCTCCTAATGTCTCTTACTTTCTTCAAGATTTACATAGATTGTCAACAGCTACTTACCAAGCTCATCTGTAACATCATTTAATATTGTGGAATACAGATCATTGGGAGATTATCTGAAATGGTTACAGCAATGAAAAATAGATTAATTAACTCATCTCCTGTTTAATGGGTGTTATGATTGGAACTACTGAGCCATAAACTTAACCAGGAACTGACTACTTTAATATAATAGTCTACTCTTTATTCATTGATTTAAAATAAACATTGGGGATTTGCTTTCTTTGCGGCACTATGCTTGGCAACATGCATAACAAAATAACGAGTCTTAAAGTCTTTGCCATAACACTATAAGAAGAGAGGAGTATACCCAAATAGCAGCAAAAACAATATAGGAAGTGAGTCAGTTAAAAGTAGTAAAAATTTAAAATTCTACCTCAAACCTAAGGCAATCATGCATAAAAAAAGTAATCAATATTTAAAAATGAGATATAGAACAATTCACTTAACACTAAAACCCTACAATGCATAGTTTGCTACCTTTTAGATTTACAAGGCTATTAAATGTCCTGTAATCACCTATGTTTACATAGTAAATGTCAACACTCATTATGCCACATAAACACAGGGCTAGGCTTTGGAATTTGCCAGATTGGTTTTGATTTTGTCTTCATTTGTCAACTGTGTGAACTGTTGCAGGTGAACCATTTTAAAAATTAACAACAGAAAACAAAAATACAAAACAAAAAACCAAAACCTGAAACACATGGGACATGTATTTTATAGTGTTCTTATGAGGATTAAAAACTAATGTCTGTTAGTCCTTCATCACACTGCCTGGCCAGAGTAACCTCTCAGGAAATATTAGATATTATTATTCTATTCCTGTTACTACTGATAATTAAACATAATTAGATTTCAGGCCATAGAACTTTGGAAAAGAGAGAGTTTGCCTGCATAGCTCAAGGCATAAGAATGCCAATTTTTTTATTAATATGGATTATATAACTATACATTGCAGGCACATTTTAATGTGCAAGAAGGAAATAATTTATATATTTCATGAAATGCAATATTACCCTTTTAAAATATGGCGAAGTCAGTGTTTTCTGCTACTTTCTATTTTGAAATATTGGTAGGTTGACTTTAAATTTGCCTTTCCTGTATATTCCCAGAACTACTCCCACCTCTCTGTGGAGCAGTAAACATGGAATCCTCAACACCAGGAGAGACAAAAACACAGACCCTGGAAGAGACTGACGTCTCCAGCACCTACAGGTATAACATTAAACACAGCCAGCTCCCAGGCATATCAATAACTATGTTCAATGGAAGGCCTCCTGAACTGAGTACCCTTTACAAGCATAACACATTAATATTTTAGAGCTCTTGAAGATTCCCGGCATAACTGAGGGAAGGTACCGCGGTTCTGCGTAGACCCTCTTCCCGCACAGGCACGGCCTCCCCCACTCTCAGCTTTCCCACCAGATGGTACATTTGTTACAGGTAATAAACCTACACGGACACGTCACCATTGCCCAGAGTCCACCGTTTACATGACAGTTCACTCTTGGTGCTTATCCCACATTCATTCTATGGATCTGGACAAACGTACAACAACACAGATCCACCATGATGGTATCATACAGAGTATTTTTGCTGCCCTAAATCCTCTGTGCCCACCCTATTTAGAAACAGCAACGCTCCTCAAATTGATCTCTGGATTCAGTATGATCCCAATCAAAATCCTAGCAGGATTTGTGAAAATGTATAAGCTAATTATACATTTTTGTTATTAAAGTTCGGAGGGCCAAATTCAGCCTAAACAACCTGGAACAAATTCATAAAGTGAGGACCTACTTTACCAGATGTTATGATTTATTATCAATGGCATTAATTAATATAGCGTGATACTGGTACAAATATAGACAAATCAAACTATGGAACTTAATAGAGAATTCAAAAATACAGCTGCACACACACAGACACTAGATTTTATTTTTGACAGCATGACAGTGAAGTAGGAAAATGAAAGTCCTTTTAATAAATACTGCTGGGTAAACTGTACAACCAAGTGGGAAGAATAAAACTTAACTTTAGGACAATGAAATGAGATGTGTTCCTATAGGTAGAATAAATGTCTCTGATTTACAGATATTAACTTGTCACCATAAGTATAAATTTTAGTTCACACTCTTTCTTCAAAATTAAGTATTAATATTTATTTTGCACACTGTGAGATGGTGAATCTTACAGGGCTTAATTTGGGTAAAGAATTAAGGAAATAACTTATTTAAAGAGAAAGAGATTAATTTCTTTTATTCAGCAAATGTCATACAGAATCTCTTGGAAAACTGAAGAAACAATTTTTAGTTTCAGATACCAGGAATGACGTGAGAGTCCCACAGCAGCACCAGGGTATTAAGGAAATCATTGCCTTATCTGTGATTAATAGTATTTCATGACCAGGAAAACACTGCAGATAAAACAATCACATACACACAGTAGATGTAATTAGAAACAGTAGAAAAAGCTGAACATACAGTCTCTGTCTCTATCAAATTTTCCAAGCTACACTTATATGCAGAAGATGTAAATGTGTATAAATGTGTATTTGTGCAGAGTCTGAGAAATGATCCTGCAGTACAGACACATATCCCGGAGGGGACTGGTATAAATGCTGTGCCAATGCGCCCTGCCCTCTGATAGGAAAGCTCTGAAAGTCATTTGTACAGTTCAGTAAGTTAGTAAGATAATAGAGAGGTGAAGTATGGACGTCAGTTAAAGCAGTATCTTAAGTATGCATCATGCTTTGTAAGACTCTAGAAACTATAAGTCAAAAAAACATTCCCATTAGAAATAAACACATGCTTTTTTGTGTAAATAATTCACTAGCTAGTTTTTTTGAACAATGAAGTTTAAATTTTTGCTCTGAGAATCAAGAGTACTCTGTAGACCGAGGCCTACAAATCTTGCTACAAAAAGAATAAACACATTAATTATGATAAGAAATAATACACAGATGCAAACATGAGGGGATCCACCCGCTAATAAATAACACATTAATTATGGTAGCAAATCATACACAGATGCAAAAGTTTGCAAGCATGAGGGAACCCACAAGCTAATAACCACAGATAAAGAAGAAATTAGAAACACGGTGAGGAATAACCAAGTTAGGTATGCACACTGAAAAAAACAAAATACTATAATTAAGACAATTTTAATGTAATACCATCAGTCTACTGCATCAACGGGTTTTTCATCTGTAGATTCAACCATGGATTGAAAATATTAAAAAAAAGAGTTATATTGTTGCCGATGTTATGTTGTGTACTGTGTAATTAGGCCTACTCTGGTTGAGCCTGTACTGAACATGTACAGACTTTTTTCTTGTCATTATTACCTAAACAATACAGTGTAACAACTATTCAAATAGCATTTATGTTGTATTAGGTATTACAGCTGACCTTTGAACAACATGGTTTAAACTGTGTGAGTTCATTTATACATTAATTTTTTTCAATAAATACAGTACAATAAATGTATTTTGTCTTCTTGTGCTTCACAGATACTGTGTTGTTGTTTTTGTTTTTTACAAATTAAAGGTTTGTAGCATCGAACAGGTCTATTGGCACCATTTTTCCAACAGCATTTGCTCACTTCATGCCTCTGTGTCACATTTTAGTAATACAATATTTCAAACTTTTGTTATTATTATTATACTTGTTGTGGTGATCTGTGATCACTGATTTTTCATGTTACTACTATAATTGTTTTGTGGCGCCATGAATCGTGCCCACGTAAGACGGTGAACTTAACTGATAGATGTGTGTTCTAAGTGCTCAATGGACCACCCATCCCTCTGTCTCTCCCTCTCCTCAGGCCTCTCTATGCACCTGGATTGACATTAGGCCAGGTAATAACCCTACAACGATCTCTAAGTGTCCTAGTGAAATAAAAAGCTACAAATGATTAGGCTTAGAGAGGAAGGCATGTCAAAAGCTGCGACAGGCCCAATTCTAGGCCTTTTGCACCAACCAGTTTGCCAAGTCGTGAACGCAAAGAAAAAATTCTTGAAGGAAATTAAGTGTACTACTCCAGTGAACACACGAATGATAAGAATGAGAAACAGCCTTATTGTTGATATGGAGAAAATTTTAGTGGTGTAGAGAGATCAAACCGGCTACAGCATTCCCTCAAACCAAAGCCTAATCCAGAGCAAAGCCCTAACTCTCTTCAATTTTATAAAAGCTGAGAGAGGTGAGGAAGCTGCAGAAGTAAATCTGAAGCTAGCAGAGGTTGGTTCATGAGGTTTAAGGAAAGAAACCATCTCTATAGCATTAAAGCACAAGGTGAAGCAGCAAGTTATCCAAAAGATCTCGCTAAGATAATGAATGAAGGTGAGTGAACATATTTCTGAACAACAATCTCTAAAGAACACATTTTCAATGTAGAAGAAACAGTCTCACATTAGAAGAAGATGCCATCGAGAACTTCCATGACTAGAGAAGAGAAGTTGATGCCTGGATTCAAACCTTCTAAGGATAGGCTGACTCTCTCCTTAGGAGCTAATGCAGGCTACTTTAAGCTGAAGCCAATGCTCACTTATCATTCAGAAAATCCTAAGGCCTTAAGAGTTATGCCAAATCTACTCTGCCTGTGCTCTATAAATGGAACAATAAAACCTGGATGACAGCATATCTATTCACAACATGGTTTAAATATTCGAAGCCCACTGTTGAGATCTACTGCTGAAAAAAAAAATTCCTTTCAAAATACTACTGCTCACTGACAATGCACCTGGTCACACAAGAGCTCTAATGGAGATGGAAGAGATTTATGTTGTTTTCATGCCCACTAATACAATATCCATCTCCAGCCCATGGATCAAGGAGTGATTTTGACTTTTAAGTCTAATTATTTAATAAACACATTTCATAAGGCTAATAGCTGCCATAGATGTGATTCCTCTGATGGATCTGGGCAAAGTAAATTGAAAACCTTCTGGAAAGGATTCCTCATTCTAGATGTCATTAAGAACATTTGTGATTCATGGGAAGAGGTCAAACTGTCAGCATTCACAGGAGTTTGGAGAAGTGGATTCCAGCCCTCATGGATGACTGAGGGGTTCACAACTTCAGCGGAGGAAGTCAGTGCAGATGGGGTGGAAACAAGCAGGAGAACTAGAAAAAGAAGGGGAGCCTGAAGATGGGACTGAATTGCTGCCATCTCATGATAAACTTTAATGGATGAGGAGCTGCCTCTTATGGATGAGCAAAGAATGTGGTTTCTACTCCTGGTGAAGATGCTGTGAAGATTGTTGGAAGTGACAACAAAGAATTTATAATATTACATACAAACTTAGTTGGAAAAGCAGGGATGGGGTCTGAGAGGATTGACCCCAATTTTGAAAGATGTCTTATATGGGCAAAGTGCTATCAAACAGTATCACATACTACAGATAAATCATTCTTGAATGGAACAGCCAATCAATGTGACAACTTCATTGTTGTCTTATTTTAAGAAATTGCCACAGCCACCTCAACCTTTAGCAACCAGCACCCTGATCAGCCAGCCAGCAGCCATCAACACTGAGACAAGACCCTGCGCCAGCAGAAAGATTAGGACTCACTAAAGGCTCAGATTGTGGTTTGGTATTCTCTAGCAATAAAGTATTTTTAAATTAATGTATGGACATTGTTTTTGAGACATAGTTCTATTGTACACGTAATAGACTACAATAGAGTGTAAACATACATTTTATATGCACTGGGAAACCAAAAAATATCATGTGACTCACTTTATTGTAGTCTCAAATTGAACTTGCAGTATCTCCAAGGTATGCCTCTATCAATAACAATACATTGTGAGGTTTTTGGCACATATAGAATTAAAATATGTGACAAAGCTGCAGGAAAAAACAGGGTGGGAGGTATGTAGCTGGAAGGCTGTTGCATTACACTTGAATTGATACAATGTTACATGAAGGTAGAGGACGATATATTAAGGATGCATATTGAAAACATTAAATAGGAGTCTGCAAACTTTCCCTTAAAGGGCTACATCATAAATATTTAGGCTGCCAGCCTTCTCTGTTTCATCCACTCATCTCTGACCACGTAGCACAAAACATCCTTAAATGATTACATTGACAACATGTAAATGAATGGGTCTGTGTTCCATTAAAATTAATTTGCAAACCACACTGTCATCTCAAGGTTGTCAACCTCTCCTATAGGGTAATGACTAAAGATTTCAATCAAAAGTTATAACAATAAACCAAGAGGAAAGATAAAAATAAAATTATAAACTCAATATAATTTAAAAAGTTCAATAAAAGAGGAAAATAGATTAAAGGGGACAAACAAAAAATAAATAGCAAGTTTGTAGATTTTAAGCCTATAATACCAATAATTTTATTACATGTAAATATCTTAAACGCTCAAAAAACAGTAGAGAATATTAGACTGGATAAAGACTCAAGACCTGATCATATGATGTGTATAAGAAACTGACTTTAAATATAAGGATATAGCGAAGTTAAACGTATATGATGGAATAAGAAATCTCATAAAAAATAATAAATATTCCAGTGCCTATATTAATCTCAAACAAAACATTCTTGAAAAAAGCAGTATTATGAGGGATATAAATAGATATTCCCTAAGGAGAAAGTGGTCAGTTCATTCTGAAGACAAAACAATTCTAAGTAAGTATAGATGCACCTAATAACTTAAAAAGGTTTGAAAAAACAAGAACTAAAGGAGAAAATTGACAAATCCAAAACTGGATTTGTAAATTTTAATATTCTTTTCCTAGTATTTGATAGGATCATTAAAGTGAGACTTATCAAGCTTGTGGAAGATTTGAATAATACTACTGATAACTGACATTTACAGGACACTCCACCCAGTGATATCAGAGCACACATTCTTTTCAGATGCTTACTGGACAAAAAAGACCACATGCTGGGCAGTAACATGTGACTCCATAAATGTAAACTTTATATCACAAATAGTATGTTCTACAAATAGGAAATTGTTAAATTAAAAATCAATGAAAGAATCTGAAAAATCCTTGCATATTTGGAGATTAAAGAATGCACTTCTAAATAGTCCATGACTAAGGCACAAGCGTAATTAGAAAATGATTAGGAATAAAATTAAAAACAGGAATGCATATCAAAATTCATGAGTCACAGCTAAAGTGGAGCTTAGAGGTAATTTTATAGCTTTCAGTGTTTACATCTGACTAGAATTAAAATGTTGAAAATCAGTAATCCAAGTATACAACATAAGGAAATAGAAAAACTACTGCACATCAAACCGGAAATAAGTAGAAGAAAATGATACAGGCAACAGTAAGGTTTCATGAAATAGGAAATGGGCATAAATAGAGAAACTCAATGAAACCAAAGCTTTTTATTCTAAAGATTAGTAAAATTGATAACCTCCTGATCACGAACAAAGAAATTTATAAAATGCCCAATATCAGGAATGAAAGAAGGAATGTGTCTGTAGATGTTACAGATATTAAATAGATAATAAGGAAATATTGTAAAACTCTTAATGGCAATAATTTTGATAAATAAGATGAAATGACTAATTCATTGCATGACAGAAATCACCAGACTAACATAAAACTTCTTCCTGCAGCACTGGTTTTTCAGCAAATTCCATCCATGGAGACCTTATTCCTGCACTAGCCTGGAAGGACGCATTTCTACTCAGTGTGTTCATTCATAATATTTCATATAATCAGTAGGGAAACCATATTCTTCCCTGGCTTTTTGCTGATGGAGTCTCTGTCTTTCTTAAAGACCATGAGAGACAAGGCCTGATCTGACCCCATGTTGTTTTTTCTCCCCAGTGTGGCCTGTAACTACGCATATTAAGCACACTTTCCTTGCCTTGGTAAACTCTGAATCTGAAGATGACTCCAAATGCAGCCACTTCTGACCTTTTGCCACTTGCTGTTTTAGCTCAACATGCAGCAAATGCCCTCGAACATCATTTGGAAAAGAACAGCTATTGTACAGACACTATTTTGAAACCAACACAGGAAGAGTTCTGCCTCAAAACCGTATTATGAGGAATTGATGAGGAATTTCATTTCCTAACTGAGATACTGTCAGCATTTTTAATTTGAATCTTGATCCACCAATTTTAGTTAGAAAAAAAATTTACAAGCATCCAAACAAGAAAATCTTCCAAAATAGTTTATCCAGAATTTATCAAACCAACTAAAAAAATATTTGGTATATGAAGCAATTTATTTTTATTTACCCTTATGACGTAAAAAAGTTTACCAAAACCATCAAGTCATGCACAAGTATATTTCATACTGAAAACATGCAATTTGTGAAAGCCAAATAGCACTGAGCTTCTCTCTTTAAATGGTAAATCAAAGTGACAAGAAAAAAACAGATGTAAACACAACTGTTATCCTTAATTAGATGATATTTTTTTCAATGAAAAAGATATAACTATAAACTATAATTTAAGTATAAGATAATAATTACTTAAAAGAAAGTTGGGAAAAAAGTAAAGGAAAAATATCACCACTAATTGAGCTAACAATATACTATTTTGGTATATTTATCTTCCATATCTCAAGTTATTTAAAAAAGTTGAAACCATTTCATATATTTGAATATGCTTCATTTTATATCTTCATTAAAAAAAAATAAACATTTAATTAAAATGCTTCCTTTATTTCTCTGCAGTGTTCCTAAACATCAGTTCGAAAGGCTGTACACTACCCATCACACTCTCAATGGCCACTATTTACTTAGTCATTTCTTAATTTGGTCACATTTCGCCTTTAAAAAATCTTGAGTACTATTATTATGAGCACTTTTCCATGTGTGGATTATATGGTTAGAGCAAACTTTCAGCCAGACTGACCACTCACTTGACCTGGAAGCTCACGTTGGGAAATTTACTCCACTGTTTAGTTTTTCAGTAGATTTCATGCTCTAGTAATTTGATCTTATACAAATATAAAAGAAATAAGAATAGTTATTAAAAATTAATTTAGTATCAGAATTTTGTATTATGACATGAATTGCTTGTCAGATAGAAGCATTGCAAATCCCTCTCACTGTGATTTATCTTTCACTCAAACATGTCTTTTCATTAACAGTTTTTAATTCTGATGTAGTCTAATTTATCAGTTTTGTTTCTTTATGATCAATACCCTGATCGTATCCTATTTGAGAAAACTTTACCCATCCCAAACAAATAAAGAAATCTTCAAGGTTATCTTTATAAACTCTGCTCTTCTATCTGTCTATGGACAATTATTCTATGGTCCATCTTGAATAGATCTTTTTCTATGAGGTAAGGGTCAGGGTAACTTTTCTTTGTGGATTCCTAATTGATCTAGTGTTATTTGTTGGGGGGCAACATATTTTAATATATGTATCTACTGTGCCCAACATAGGTTTGTATAAGATTACAGAATGTGTGTGTGTGTGTGTGTATACACACACATATATTTAAATCCATCAGAATAACATTGATTTGAAATGGAATCATAAACGTATATGATATTTGAGAAATTCCTGGAAGTAGTGAAGGAGATAGGATGAGTTCAATACAAAAGCACAGCTGAAGTACAGACTAGGCATAAACACACACAAGAGAAGGCTGCAGAAAACCAAAGCTGGGGGAAGTGTGATCTGTGTAAACCTCCAGCAGATATGTCCCGGGCTAGCTAGGCTGCCCTGTTCCTCTCCCTCTTCTCCCTAAGGACTGTGGATTTGGACACTGGAACCAGAGCGTCTAATCAGTTTCCCAGGTAATTCAAACTCCAGGATATGGAAAGTTTGAGATAAAAGTTACGACACAGAAAAAGAATCTAAATGGTCAAGTTTCCTCTACAAGGAGCTCAGAGTGTGAAAAAAAAGAATGGATTGAACAAAGGAAGAATGTAAGGGGTAGAGGGAAGGAGGAAGGGAGAGAGAGAGAACATTCTTAGAGAAGAATTGAAATGTCTTCAGATTATTACAGACCCACCAAGTGCTGAGGACAGTGAATTAAAATAATAATAATAACAACAACAATGATAAACAACTCGCAATATCCTGGAGTAATTCTGCATTCCAAGGTTAAAAGAAAATGCCAAACACTGTGGATTTAATCATAAAAGAAAGAGAATACATTTTCATCGTATTTCTCATCAATAACACATGGTTCTAGAGGGAAAATTAACAGTATTTTTAAGGTCTAAAGAAAAATCCTGGACGCTTATACTACTATTCAAGTAAAGTAGGAAAAAACAAGCTGAGAAGGTAATGACCCTGTAAACAAATTTACAACCTTGAAGTACTTTCTCATTAAAAAAACAACATGTCAGTAAAACAATGAGATGCCACTCCACACACACCTACCAGGATAGACAACATTCAGAAGACTGGCGACAGCAAATGCTGCTGAGGATGTGGGGGCAGCAAGAACTCTCAGTCATTGCTGATGGCGATGCAAGATGGGAAAGTCAGTTGGGAAGACAGTTCTGTGGTTCCTCACAAAATTAAGCATATTCCTGCCAAATGATCCACATCCTGCCCCTTGGCTACCTGGACTTCTTTCATAAAAGAGGTGAAAATTTACATCCCGGGGAAGTTTTCTGCTTTTGATGGCTCATGTGATTTGATTGGTTCCACTTGGAGAATCTAGGACAATCTCCTTATTTTAAGATATAGTCACAGATTTGGGGCTTAAGACTTGGGTATCTTTAGAGGGCCACTATTCTGCCATCCACAGTCTAACTTCGGGCCACATCTGCTCCACACACAAAATACATTCCCCCCACCCCAAATCTCATCTAAATATCATCAATTCAAAATCCAAAAATCAAAACCATTGAAATCAGGAGTGGATAAGTACTTCTTAGAAGGCCACTGTTCTGCCTACCACAGTTCTTTACTCATGAATCTTACTATTCAGGTGGGAAAACAAACATTGGACCAGTAATTCTAAGGAACGAGTATGCTATGAAAGATAAATACCAGATTATTTGGATGCATAAGTTAGATGGGCCTAATATAAAATGAGGAACCTAAAAATATAAGTATGTTTACCTCCTGGATCTGAGTCCTACAAGAGCAATAGTAGATATAGCTCAATGAAGTGGCTAGGTAAAATGGTAATGGGTGAGGGAACATTTAGAGTTGTAGAGGACTAGAAGACTAGAAGACTGCTTCAGTAAACCAGGTAAGATTAGGTATTGACTTGTGCTATAAGTATGCCAGCACAGGTAGGAGTGCAGAACAGTAGATGTTTAAGATTTGGAACTATAGTTAGAAACTACATATAATGTATTGATTATACTTTGGGGAGCTAGAGTAAGAATGAGTAAGCTCAACAATAACTTCCAAGTTTTGCGATGAATGACAGGTGATAAAAGTACAAGTTTTGGGGCAAAGATTCCAGTGATGATGAGACCAATTTAGGTAATTTTTGAGATCTGAGGCCTCCGTAAGACATCTAAGTACAGCCATGGCATAGGCACGTGGATAAACAGGCTTGTAGCTTGCTTGCAAGATGGGATTTGGACAAACAAACAAAACATAAGAGGAAATTGCTATGATTTCAATGACCCTGAAATAATCTTTAGAATAATAAAGGTAGAGGAAGGCAGAGGATAAACCTTCAGGGAACACCAACATATAGAGACACTAAAGGAAGAGATAAGAAAAGTAATAAAAATGACTAGGAAAAAATGGTAGAGAAAAATAGGGCTTAAAATTAACATGGAATTTTAGGTGGCATAAAAGAGAGTGCATTCAATACAGGGCGGACAGCATGTGGAATCTGGGGTAAGAGGAGTAAAGAGAAGTGTAGTGTCACATGCTAAAGGTAGTGGCTGTTTCGAGGACACCAATATTCCCTCTTGGAGTTTCCTGTTCTCCAAATTGTGCCTGCCCAGCTGGCTGCTACCACACACAGTTCCAAACTCTCACCCTCTATGCAGTATTCTCTTCCTGGCCTCATGTATTCAGGTTTGACTTGCAATCCTTTCACATTCTTCTCTTGCTCAATCAAAATGAGAGATCATGTAGTTCTTTACAATTATCGACGCATTGGAAAAACACCCAAATTCATCAAGACATCTCCGTCAACTCTATGCATTCTGTTACCATGTCCTCTTTCCAAGAAACCTACTTGTTTAGAACACTTACTTGTTTCCTTATTTCTCTTCCATGTCATTCATGTATGTATGGTATATAACGAGCGGTTTTTTTCTTTAAAGCACTCCTAAAAATTCCTAAACTCAGGATTGTGGAATTGTTTCTATAGACATTGGGGAATAAGGGAATGGTCTGGAACAAGAAAGAGCCACAATTTCAGTAGATTCAAGATTGTTAATAATGTGGATGTTTGGATGAGAGAATAAATGGAACATGGGAGTGGCTGGTAGGGGGGCCTGTGAGTCTTCTGCTGTGTTGAAGAATTGTTAAGGATGGTTTTACGGCAGAATATTAGGAAAAGACGTGCAGCACAATCACGATTATGTTAAGGAAATAGTCATTTTTGGTGACTGTGGTTTTGAAAGCTCTACTGGAAAAATTAATTATGAAGTTAAGCATAGAATTTGGGCATTAACGATAAAGTTTATTTCAAGCCAGGGAAGTAACATGGTGATGAGGTTAAAGATGCTATTACTGAACTGACAGCAGGAATAGGGTGTGTTTGGAGTTGAAAGAAGGATGAATATGAAATAAGGAATAGTCTCAAGGTTTGGTAAATAGACAGAATCTAGGTCCTTACGTACAACATGATACAATGAAAATTAATATTTTTTTAAGATTATTTTGACAGGTGATATAAATATCTAGGTAGAATAGTTTATTTAAGAGATGAGCTATTTCAGTTTCAACAGGACTGTTAGTTCATGTTTTTTTCTGTATTCTTTTCAAGAAAAATGAAATAGTTAATTTGTCACATCCTTGTACATCATTATGTATAAAACACTTAGTATCTATGTCAAAGGTATTAAACCAAAAAATTGTAGTGAATATTCAATTATCAGATTTTCTTGTGATTCTCCTCATAAATAAATCAAACATTGAACATAGAGATAATTTGAAAGCTTTTCTTCTTTGTTTTGGACTTTTCTGTCCTCTATGTGTTAAGGACCAATCCTGTTTTATATAGTTAGAAGTTTCTCATAAAATAAAAATAACTCATGACATTCAACTCTAGAAATGTAGGTTTCCAGCTACTGCAGTTTCTCCTTGAGAACAGGATAGCGGATCTTCAAAGAGCAGCAATAATGAGTTCTGCTAACTGGTTTCTGCCAAGGTTGGCTTTTATTTCAGAATTCTTCCTGATTACAAAGGACTTCACAGGATGAGCCACCTGGCAAGTTCTCTGAATTTCTCACTGGGATGATGGCAGAAAATAAGAACAGAGCCAATTCTCTGAGGACACAGAGGAAGAGGTCTAGATTGCCATGGCAGATTTTATATCAATGCCAAGAATCTCTGCATAGATGCCAGGTGGGATATTACCGCTGAAATCTGATTTAACTATCGAGGGACATCTGACTGAGCTTACTAATTATGCTTTTGTTAATTGAAATTTGCAAATCACCATAATCTACAAAATTTAAAAACAAATCTCAGCTATATATTGATTTGCATAAACTAAGTATTGATATTAACGTTATGTTTCATTAAATTTGTAGTGAGCTCGTTTTAGGAAATAAAAACATAGGATGACTAGTTTTGCCAATCAAATGTATGTTTAAATAAACACAACACTAGGGAAATAAAAAAGTAGATCTGAAATGATGATTTGCTTCAAGCAAAAAAGTCATTACTCCATTTTAGAAGGATTTCTACAAAAAATAATAACTTGATAATGAAATTAAATTATGGCTTTTTTAAAAGTTCAGAAACAATCTAATTCATCTTTCTTCTCAATCCCATAAACCCTCTAATAATAAATAAATACAAATAACACATTTTTATCTCAAATTAAGGTGTTGGAATTATAGTAGTCATATTTTGTTTTCTTTTTACTAATTCATGTTTAGGGGCTTTACTCACTCCTCATTTGGCATATATTTATTAGTGCCTACTACGGATCAGGTATTCAGGAACTGCTAGGAATACAAAGAATAAGAAAACAGATTCCAACTCCAGGAATTTTCAGGAATACAATATGGAAGACAGAGAGGTAAATAAACTACAACCAAATATCAGACTCTTTCCATCTGTGGGGAAAAAGTTATTTATGATTTTCTTCAATCTTGATTATGTATGTCTTTAAACAGCAATCTTCATTAGATGTGCCCAAATTCTTGGTTTCTTATCTGTTGAAATTCTTGAAGATACATATTATTAAGACACTCTGCATAACTAAGGCTGTTTGAGACTAGCTATTGTATCATATATATTATTGATATTATGAGATATTATGCTCAATTAATTATTCTTCCATAAGTAATCAATGAAAATCACCTTTTTTTGGATAAATTACCTGCTTCTCTTTTTAATTTTGTGAAATTGTATATATTCCGATTTCATGATTGCATTGAGGGAGCTAAGAGTGATACTAGCTCTGAACGTCAATGTCCAGCCAGCTCAGTCCCATCCAGGGACCATCCCTGCTGCCATTTTCAGGGTTTAGGGAGGGGCACCCCTGTGATCACAAACAGCTGTAGCAGTTCCAGGAATTATACTCACAAGCGAAAATCCAGAGAAGAGGAACTACTTGTATTGCTTCATTTTAGAGGTAAGTAAACTTTTTCAGGATTTTGTAATACCCGTGCCCTTAAGCTACTCAGTCATGGGGCCTGGGTTGCCCTCAGTAATGTGGAATTTTAGGCTTATAATTTGGGATGATAGGGACGTTTGAGATTGACTCATTTGACTCACTCAGACCAACGTGCACAGGCTTGTCAGAAGGTCCATGTTTAAGTCTCAGGGGGACAGTTGGCATTTGCATACACCATGGTGCAAATTAACTGGAGAATCCACTGGCCCAGGATTCCCAAACAGAGAAAGCCTCTGGAAGAAAAGGGTCCAATTACCAGTGGCTTGAAGGTGCTGGCTGTGTCCTAACAACACTGAGAGACTGTGGACTGAAGTCTCATGAGATTGATGGGCAGACGCTGTTAAAACCCACTGGATAAAAAGGGAGAGTTTTGCATCAGAAACAAGAGAGATCCATGTGATCCTTGCTGACAGGAGAAGGGAAAACACATTACACATGGCAGTAAGAATGAACAACGCTTAGAGGATTAACTGCATACTGTGAATATAATTCAGGAGATTGTGTAGGCTCAAGCAAAGACAGAAAGAATATTGACAATTTTTATTCCTAAAATATTGTCTCTCTCATGATTTTTGGCCTGGCAAAATCTGAGCTATAAAGACATTAGTGAAGCAGTTGTTTCAAAAAAAGGCAATGAACTTGGCTTTGGAAATATTGGCATTGTTGTATCATTCATATATTTAATTGTTGAATCACTATATACAGCCATAAAAATGACTGATTCATGGCATTTTGTTGCCTAGTAGGTATTTCAGAAGTGTGTATTCTAGGTAATATGAATGCAGAAATTTCTTCTCATATATGAAAGAAATTTCCCTAAACTCAGACACACACAAACTCTCTCTCTCTCTCTCTCTCTCTCTCTCT
>NW_017732112.1:85447-99143 GCF_001890085.2 Hipposideros armiger | reverse complement strand
GCTCTGAGCAACAGCGGTTCGAGTCCAGCCCGAGCTGAGCAGCCGCTGAGCTGCCAACAGGTAGCAGGATGGCTCAGCTAAAAAAAACAAAAAAAAACTGGCACCCAAATAGCCCTTTAAAGATAGTATCTGATCATGGACACACCCTTCCCAATATTCTCTCCAAGTTCTTAGCAAAGCCTGATCCGCTCCCAACAGCTCCTTTTCCCTCTCAGAGCTGCTCTCAGAGCTCGAGACTCCAGTGCCAAGCACATTACCGCCCTTGGGCTTTGCCTTCGGGCTTCCCCTCTGGCAACTACACACCTGTGACCCCTCACTCCTCTCATTCACGCTTCTACCCAGTTGTGCTCTGCTCAGAAAGGAGTCCCTGGTTTTACAGCGGCGACACCTCCCACTATGTTCCCCCTTACTCTTTACCGTCTTAGTTTTTAAGAGACATTATATTGTGAAATTATTGACCTATTTACTTCTCTCTTACTTCTGGAATGTAAGTCCTATGGAGTTAGAATGTTGATGTTGAATGCATGGCCATATCCCTAGCAACTGAAACAATTCCCAACATGAAGAATGTATCTGGGAATACATGACTAAGTAAAAGAAACAATAAGCTCTGTTCCAGGAGTAAATATGGTTGGTGGGGACAACAGGCAGCATATTGGTTTACTGGGGTGGCTGAAACAGAATGCCACCAACCACGTGGCTTAATAACATAAATGTATTTTGTCACGGCACTGGAGGCTAGAAGTCAAGATCAAGGAGCTGGAAAATTTGTTTTCCAGCGAGGACTCTCTCCTGGCTTGCAGGCAGCTAGCTGCCTTCCTGTTGTGTCCTTGCCTGGCCTTGCTCTGCGTGCGCAGAGAGACAGAGGTCTTTGTCGTCTATTCCTCTTAACACACCAGTCTTTGGGGATTAGAACCCCACGCTATGATTTCATTTAACCTTAATTACTTCCCTAAATGTTATATCTCCAAATACATTCACATTGGGGGTTTGGATTTCAACATATGAATTTTTTGGGGGGGATACGGACACAAATCAGTGCACAACAAGTAGCAAAAAAAATTAGAAAGGTAAAGAAAAAAAATAATAAATAAGCAATTTTATTTCATAGTAGAAAGTTTGACTTTTACCTTAGGTATTCCTGTATTATTCAGCATTTCTACGTTAACTAGACCAATTATTAATCTACCTGATTTCATCTACACCAAATCTTTTTCCCATATTTTCCTTTGTTAACATTTTATAATTCATTCTATAGCTCAAATGACTTTTCTACTGTTGAATGTAAGACATGAAATATTTTGATACATAATATTTAAGGTCATGTGAATTATAAATCATAGCTAGTTAAATCATGTGGCTTAATTTCTTCAGAAAGGTTGCACTCTTCTTGCTATTTACCAATTTTATAGTTAAATATGGCAAATGGCAAATGAAATGATCTGGATGGAGGCTATTTCAAATTAAAGGGCACAAACTTTCAGTTATAATTTGAATAAGGCCTGAGGATGGAATGTATGACACCAAGACACTAGTTGGTAACACTGTATCACATAATTAAACTTTGCTAAGAGAATGGAACTAAAATGTTCTCACAAAAAGAAAAGGAAATGTGTGAGGTGACAGATGTGTTCATTACTCTCTAGGGGGGACCTTTCCACAATGTATAAGTGTATCAAGTCGCCATGTTTAAATATCTTTCTGTTGTGTTTGGCAACTTTACCTCAATAAAGCTGGAAAGCATTTAAAAAGTACAATAAAACTAAAGTAAGAGAAGAAAATGTGGAATGATTGGAAATGTGTTATATGTACACACTGAAGTGAAATATTAAGTAACTAAGTGATTGCACGTAAGTTGTTTTCAACTCTATCAGATCGAATGCTCCTCAGGCCAAAGGAAAATGTATACAGAACAAAACTTACCTATGTTTGTAATTTTAGGAAAATCAATATAATGTCCAAATTGTAGTATAAAGGAGGAAAGAAGAAAAATAATTTACATAATGGATTGCGTTTTCAATATGTATTGTAAATGCTGGACAAGGCTATGCAAGGAATTATAATGAAGATCGCAGATGGCTGCACTTACAGAATGTTCACTGTAAATGCAGTAACTACAAATGCATTTTAAAAATATTTTTACTAAAAATATAGCTAACATACAATATTATATTAGTTTCAGGTATTATTCAACGTTTATATAAAGAAGTGATCACCGTAAGTCTAGCAACCATCTGACACTCTACCACGCTATCATAATATTATTGACTATATTCCCTGCACTGTACATTACATCCTCATGACTTATTTGCTTTATACCTGGAAATTTGAACCCCTATTCACCTTCACCTTTTCCCCTCTTGTTAAAATTTTCAATTACAGTTGACATTCAATATTATTTCATATTAATTGCAGGTGTACAACATAGTGGTTAGACATTTGTGTAATTTGAGAAATGATCCCCCTAACTAATCTAGTATCCACCTGGCACTATACATAGTTATTACCGTAGTATTGATTATATTCTCCTGTGCTTTACTTTACATCCCCATGACTATTTTGTGCTTCTTAATCCCTTTACCTTTTCACCTCGTATAAATGCATTCTTATACGAACATGTTTTATTAGTGAATTAAACAACATTCATGGCATTAAATTGTTTGTCTAAGTGGTGAATACTCTTCAATACAGTTCTAATGAAATGGATTACACTTTTCTCTCAATTGACATGGCGCTTGCACTTACATTCTTTGAAAGTTCAGAATGCATTAAACTATGCACAAGGTTTTTCTGTTTATGCATAAAATAGAGTTATTTCCAAGCTCAGATAATTATAAAGAGGTGATTCACCTATGTGACATTCTGAAATCAAGTAGGACACAGGGTGATACTTAATTGCACAACGCTGTCACAGGCACTGCAGGGAACATGCGCTCGGCCTACATCCACTGTGTCAGGAGCATTCCTTGATCACGGTCACAACCTAAAAAGGCCTTCGAACATTTGCAAAGCATCCGCTATGGAGCCTGGAACTGCCATCTTCCTGTAGCCCAGCAACGGAAAACCAATGAAAAGCAGTCAAAAGTATCCAAATGGACTTTTTCTTGTAGAGTCTTCCTGTCTTCTGAAGATTCATTTCTACCAGTCTTGAGCAATCTGTGGTTACAATTTGTAAATGTCTTCATTGCCATTCCTTCATTCATTTAAAAAATATTTACGAGGCACCTGCTACTCTATTGGCCCATCAAAATACAAAAAAGGACTCCCAAATCCAAAAACAATTAAAAGAAAAAAACAGTTCTTCTCTTAATGAGGGTTACAACCTAGTAAAGTACAGAGATTTGTGGCCTATAACGTTAACTAAAAGCTCCCGAATCAACAGTTCTCCCTATTTTTACCCACTTTGTTGACCATCCCCCAACCCCTAACCTCCCAAATCATTACCAAATAAAGCCACGGAAGCAGTAATTACAGTGACTTCTAGTTTTCGTGGCTACTTTCATAGGTAGACCACCGGTGGAACAAAAGGATAGATTTTTAAGTGAGTTACCTGAGGTTTCATTTACACACAGTGAAATACACCTTCTTTTAAAGTACGCAGTTCCATGACTTCGGATAAATGTATACAGTCATGTAGCTGCCCAAATAATCAAGATACAGAATATTTCCTAAGCCCGTTCAATTCTCTCCTGGCACTTAGCAATCAATCTCCTCCTTCAAAAACCAGCTGCTGGCAACCCCTCATCTGTTTTCCATGCTCTGACACAAAGTCATGTAAATGCATCATGCATTATGCACCATTTCGCTTCCGGCTCCTTTCATCTAGCGTCAGTCATTTGAGATGCATTCATGTGGTTGCAATTATCAGTAGTTCGTTCCCTTTTGATGTCAAGTAGTGTCCCACTTCCTACCTAGGACGGCAATTGTTATAGTGTGGTAAGTGCGTGTCTAATGTGCTAAAAAATTGCTGAGGAGTTTGACAAAGCAGCTGTTCAGCTTTGCATTCCTGGCAGCAATGAAGCAATGGGTTGTGTTGCTGCACATTCTTGCCAGGATGTGGTCTAGTTGGTCTTTTTAATTGTTACGTTCTACTGAGTAGGTAGTGTTATCATATTGTGGTTTTAATTTGCCTTTTCCTGATGACTAATACTGTGAAGAGTCTTTTCCTTATACTTACGGCCATTTACACCTCTGCTTTAATGAAATGTCTGGGCAAATCTTTGCCTCATATTTTACAGTGGGTGGTTCATCTCTTATTATTGAGTTGTAGGAGTTCTTAATATATTTCAGATATGAGTATGTGATAAAATATATGTTTTTGCAAATATTTTCTCCCAGTAGGTGGTCTGCCTATTCATTTTTTAATTAGTATCTTTCAAAACAGCAGAAAATTTTAATAAAGCCCAATGTGTCTTTTTTCATTTATGATTTGTGTGTGTGTGTGTCCTAATTAAGACATATTTGCTTATGCTGAAATATTCTTTTATGTTTTCTTCTATAAAACTTGTAGTTTTAGCTCTTACACTTATGTTTATTATCCAGTTAATTTTTGCACGGTTTGTGGTAACAGTCATTAAGTACAAAGTTATAACAAATGTGTTCTGATAAGAAATGCTTATCAATCTTGGAAAAATCGTTTCCCAGAAGAAATGCACTACTCAAATCCAAGATTTTAATATTAGATCCACTGCTATTTATGCTTTTATTTGTCGAGGTGGATTTCATGATTTCCAAATCAAACGTAAAATTTGGCCATTCACTTGGTTTCTGGATCAAAGGAACCCACGAGGTTTTTAATCAGTTAGTAATTTTTGTAAACATTGATATAGTTCCACATTTGTGTTCAACTTTTCTACCATGGTGCCAATACACCTACAAGGTTCTACTGCTTTGGGTGAACAATTTTCCCAAAATGAGCCACTGTGCAGAAGGAATCCAAGGGTGCATCCAAGAGTGTGTGGGCCCAGGAGGCACAGGAAACGCTTCCCCAGCGATTCTGTTCTACTGGAGGCTCTTTCTTGTGACATTTGAAATCCTTCTGGGACACTGAACTCATGAATTCAAAAAGGACCCCGGCACTGACCAAACAGGTCCAGGCAGCCCTGGGGCTTGACACTGAAGACTGTGCCCACCAGGAGACAGCTGGTGCTGTCTCCTCCAGCAGAAATCCTGGCTACGAGGCTGCCAAGCCTACCGGGGCTCAGCCTCATGTCAGGAAGACACCCTTGCCCAGCTGCAAGGCCTGTGGCCTTAGTGGTGCAGCTCCAACCTTGACTTCCTTGAATTTTGCTCTTTATTATTTTCTGTATTCTGCTAGCTGTGCTTTTGATTTGCTAGTGTTTTTCTAACTTCTTGAGGTGCAAGTTAAGATCATTCAGTTGAGACCTTTCTTCCATTCTAATATATTTTCAAATAACCTCAGTTCTTCAAATTTCCACTTAAGAACTTCTGTGGCTGTGCTCCACTGAGTTCTACAAGCTCAATTTCATTTTTTATTAACTTCAACATATTTCCTAATACATGCTGTTAAATTTCCAAGTAAGTTGGCATTTTCCAGATATCTGTTATTGATCCTGATGCAGTCAGAAAACATACTCTATTTGATTTTAAACATTTTAAAGTTGTTGAGGTTCTTGTTCTGAGCCAGAATATGATCCATTTTGGAAATTCTTAATGTGCAATTAAAATACTATGTTTTCTAGCTCTTTAAAAATATTAATAAGATTGTCACAAGTTCTAGCAAGGAGAAAACACACAAATCGCCAATATCAGAAATGAATGAGCATTTCACTATAGGCCCTGCAAACACCCACAGGATAATAACATAATACTAAGACCACCTCTACACACATATATTTGACAACTTACCAAACAGACCAATTCTTTAAAAAACACAAACCACCACAACTCACTGAAAATGAAGTAGATAATTTGTACAGCCCTATTCAGAAAGTGAATTCATAATTTAAAAAAATTCTGAAAAAAAATCTTCAGGCCCACAGAGTTTCACTGGAGTTCTACCAAACATTAAAGAAGAACTAACACCAATTCTACACAATCTCTTCCAGAAAACAGAACAAGTGAAAACGCTTTCCAGTTCATTTTATAAAGCTAGTATTACATTGATTTTACATAAAAATAAATAAGTAGTTAAGTACATAAATAAGTAAATAAATAAATAAATAAAGGAAAACTACAGAAAAATATTCCTTGTGGTATACATGCCAAATCTGTAACAAAATATTATCAAATACAATGTGGAAATATATTAAAAGAATTAAAGACTTGACCAAGTGGGATTTATTTCAAGGAAGCAATGTCTGTTCAATATTCAAAAATCAAACAATGCAACCCACCATATTAACAGTCTAAATAAGAAAAAAACATATGATCATATCAATTGGTGGAAAAAAAGTATTTGACAAAATTTAATACTAACTCAAGACAAAAACACCCAGGTAAATAGGAATAGAGGAAACTTCTTCAACTGAAAAAATAAAATCTACAAAAAACTTATATCTGAAATGTATTAATGATGACGTTTGAATATTTTCACTCTAGGATCCAGGACAAGGCAAGGAAGACTGCTCTGAGCACTTTTATTCAATATAAAGCCAGAAGGTGTAGCCAGTGAAAAGATGCAAAGAAAGTAAACAGAAGGCACATAGCAGAAAGGAAGAAACAAAACTATTCTTAATAGCAGGTGACATGATTATCTATGTAAAAAAAAGCCTAAGAATCTATTTTTTTTAAAAAATGATACCCTCTTAAAACTAATAAGCTCAGGAAAGTCACAGAATACAACAAAACAATACAAAAATCAATTGTTATTTCCATATCAAAAATGAATGCATGGATACTAATATTTATATGGTGTTACTGTAATTAATTTATGTTTCAACTTCACTGGCTAAAGGATGCCCAAATAGTCGGAAAATAGTGTTTCTGGGTGTGTCTATGAAGGTGTCTCTGGAAGAGATTAGCATTTGAACAGTAGATTGACTAAAGAAGTCTCACCCTTACCAATGTGGGTGGACATCCTCCAATCCCTCAAGGGCCTGAATAGAACAAAAGGGCAGAGGAAAGGTGAACTCCCTCTTTCTCTTCTCCCCTTGCCCTGGGACTTCACAATTCCTGCTTCTCTGGCCTTCAGACTCATACTGAATTATCCCACCAACATCCCTGGTTCTCCAGCTTGCAGACAGCAGAGGCCAAGGCTGCGGGACTGCTCAGCCTCCATAACTGCATAATTCCTATAATGAATCTATCTATCTATCTATCTATCTATATCTATCTATCTATCTATCTATCTATCTATCTATCTATATATATATATATCCACATATTCTATTAGTTGTGCTTCTCTGGAGAAACCTGACAAATATAAATACAATTTAAAATTACTAAAAATGTGTAGGACCTGCATGCTAAATTTGTGAAATGTTCAAGAAAGGAATCAAAAGAGATCTAAATAAATAAAGAGACAATAGTGTGCTCATAGTTGCATGGTTCAACATAATAAAGATGTCAGTTCTTCATATTTTAAAGTTTTAATGCAATCCTAACAAAATCCTAGCAAGCTTTTGATAGAGATAGATAAGCTTATTCAAAAAATTTATATGAAAGGCACAGGAACTAGAAGAGTTAAAACAATTGTGACAAATAAGGATTAAGAAGATTGGAATAGTCTACCTGGCTCATGGCTTATTCTGGAGCTAAAGCAATCAAGACATTGTGGTATTGGTGGAGGGACAGACATACAAATCAATACAACAGAACAGAGAACCCAGAAACAGACCCACACAAATATGCACTGATATTTGACAAAAGTGGGGGGAAAAGCAATTCTGTGGGTGAAAGACAATCTTTTCAACAAAGTGTCCTAAAGCAACTGCATATTCATAGATAAAACATTGAACCTCAATCTATATTTCACAACTTACATAAAAATTAACTCAAAATGTTTAACAGATGTAAATGTAAAATGTAAAACCAAGCAATTTTTAGGTTAAAAAAAGCTAAAATCTTCAAGATCTAGAAAGAGGCAAAGAGCTCTTAGACTTGACAATAAAATGGGATGCATCAAAAGAATAACTGATGAACTGGACACCATCAAAATTAAAAATGTTTGCTCTCTGAAAGACCTTGTGAAGGCAATGAAAAGAAAATCTACACATTGGGAGAATATATTCTCAAACTATATATAGCTACCACATATCTGAAAAAGAGTTAGTATCCAGAAGAAAACATTTTATGAAAATCTCTCAAAACTCAACAGCTTAAAAAAAAATTCAATTAAAACATGGGCAGAACAATGAACAGACATTTCACCATGGAAGATATACAGATCGCAAATAAGCACATGAAAGGCCATCAGAAACACAAAACCACAAGGGGATGTCACCACATGCCTATCAGAATGTCTAAAAATAATAATAATAACCACACCACCAAATACTGGCAAGGCTGCAGAAAAACGGGATCAATTCATAGCTTGCTTTTGGGAATACAAAATGAAACAGCCACTCTGGAAAACAATTTGGCAATGTCTTTAACAAACTAGACCAGTATTTACTGTAAAACCCAGCAATTGCATTCTGGCCAATTTATCTCAAAACAAAGAATTTTTCTGTTTATGGAACAGTCTCTTCGTGGACGCCATAATGCCTTTATGTGTAACAGCCAAACACTGGGATCAACGCAGAGGTCCTTCAGTGCTTTTTGTCTTTAGTGCTTAAATGAATTGGGTACATCCATACCATGAAATGCTACTCTCAGAGAGAAAGGAATTAGCTCTTAATACACACATGTGGGTGACTGTCCAGAGTTATGCTGAGTGAAAAATCCAATGAAGAAAGGTCATGACCTATACAGTAACGTCCTTGAAACAGCACAATTTTAGAAATGAAGGACAGGTGAGTGGTTGTGGGTCCAGTGGAGGGTGAGGAGAAGTGGGCTACGACCAGGGAAGGGAACTGTATTAATAGTGAGGTAACCTGTGGTGGACACATGTTCTGTGTCCTGACCGTATATGCAAAAGTGGGGGTAGTGATCTCTTATTCCAGGTGGACAAGCACCTCTTGGTGATGCTAGGTAAAGGGAACATGGGAACTTACTATGTCATATCATACAGCTGTATGTCAATGTACAATTATATTAAAATTTAAACAACGGTTTACTTTTCTAAAACTATTACTATGCAGAAAGCAGCCCCTCCCAAACAGATTGTTAGCACACAATGAAACAAATTTTATGGAGAACAATTTGACACTGTACCGCAAGCGTATTTTAAGTCTTCCTACTCTTTTACGGTTCCAGAGCAGCCATCATTGAGAAACACCTGAAGTCTACCTGAACAGAAGTCCCTCACTATAAGGACACAGAGAAGTCACTGGTAACTGGTAGGAAGGGCCGGGATATGGAACGGGCTGGTCCCACACCCATGTGCAGCCGTTTCTCATAGTTATTTCACAGTCTTTGTGGATAGTTCCCATCTATCTGGGCCAAGTCTGGGCTTATTTCAGGTGACCATTTTTTCTTTTTTCAGTCAGTTGGGTTTTACTGTTTCTTTGTGTGTCTCATGATCCTAATGACTTCTGACACTAGGGACCAAGATGGTTTTCTCGCCCTAAAATGAGCACACCTCCTCCTGTCTCAGCACATTACTGTGGGTTGGATCAATTGTGTAAGTAGCTGAGTTGGATCTGGGTTGAGTTGTTTCTTTAGACATAGTCAGTGATTTCAGATTTCACCAATGCTGGATTGCCTCAGCCTTAAACCTTCAGGATAAAATTTAAAACTTGCCATTCCTAGAAGTCTCAGATCTACCTTCCACCTCTTAAAATGTTTAACCTGCCTTGTTTAAGTTTGTTAACCAGGATAACCTGTCTTATGTTTTCGGAGACATTTTGCTGTTGTTTTTCTCTTCTGGTACTGTTCACAACTGGCAATTATGTATTCATCTCTTGCTTACTTTATTATTTTTTACTCCTTTACTGAAGTATAATTTCCATGAGTTCTTAATACAGTTTAATATATTGTGGGGTTCCAGTACATATGTATTATTTTTTAAAATAAGAAATAAAGTGTAACAAGGAGAAAATACACCAATTAAGACTACATCTTAACTCGGAGGATAATGGAATTACCTAGAACGTGTGTGCAATAATGAATAATTTTAGACTCATAAAGTTATTTTCATAGTGATTCCCTATTTTAAATTATTATTTTATTTTATGCATTTCCTTAAAATATGCTAAAACAATCAGAGTTAAATAGATTTTGCTTTAAAAGTGGCCAGTTGTATTTAGTGAAGTGCAATTGCCTTGATTTAAAATAGTGACTGAAGGCCTCTGGGTCTGTGTACAAATTCAATATTTAATCTAAATGTATAAACAGAAGCATTCCATTAATTGATCCATGTTGGATTTATATGAGTTACTTTGAAATTTACCTAACCACTCTGTTGACTTCCTGTCACTGTGGTTGTAAAAACAAAAACTAAAAAATCGTTGAAAAGAGGAGAGTTTCAACCACTATGATCTTCTTCAAAAACATTACATATTTTTTTCTTTTATTTCGCATTTAGCTTGATAGCACAAGCCTGTTTACCTTTAAGACAAAATAAAAAAAAATATATAATCTAATTGTATGGTGTCAGATAATGCCTTTTTCATTTTAGTGTAACACAATAAAAAAGTGATTTTAAAATTTCTTTCTAAAACCACCAGCTTTCAGTAGCATATTTACTAAATAAGATGAGGTTAAGAGGCTTTAATATGCTACAAAATGTGTGATTCAAATATAGATTCATATGATCATTTGTATATGTATTCAATTGATTAGCATGTATGTTTATCTAGATGTTAGCTCTCCAAATTTTATTGTAAAACTTTGGCCAAGAACACATATGAAAATAATATGATGATTTTGCTTAATAAAATAACTAATATACATACAGATAAACAGAAACCATAAAATCTTTAGGTACATATCTTTGGCTATTTCAAATTTTGGGGTTAAAGTAATTTGTTTGTTGGGGAGAAGAGGTAAATTAATTTGGAAGGCTTTAATGACAAAAGTGTTCTAAATTTTGTACTTTTGTCAAAGATCAACTGCAACAGGGTAAAGGGAGGCTAGAAATACAGAAAATCTTCTTCCTGTGTTGTGACTAAGTGCTTTCTGCAATAACATTCAGCGTCTAGGGCTCCAGATATCAGTCAAGTTCATAGAGAGGATCGTGCAGTTATGACAAAGGAATGGTGCTGTGTCTGATGGTGCTACTTGGATGGTCACCAGCATCCTTGTTTCACTCAAGTGGGAGAGCAACAAACCTCATAGCCCACCATGCCATTTCGTCCCTGTAAAGAGGCAAAAGGTAAGGAACCAATGCAGTGGGCCAATAGCACACTGGCTGACCATGTCCAGAGCATTGTATTACTATCAGCATCATAATTATTGCATCATCAGTACAGAAAATATCATTTTCTGGCATCATATAATGTATTATGCACTATTAGATTGTATATCACCATTATATATCTGCTATGGACTGAATTTTTGTGTCCCCAACATTCCTATATTGAAACCTCATCCCCAGCATGATGATGTTTGGATGTGGAGGTCTTTGGAAGATGATTAGATCATGAGGACAGAGCCCTTATGAATGGGATTAGTGCTTCTATAAGAAAAGACCCCACAGAAACCCTCAGCCTCACCTGCCAGGAGAGATTACAGAGAAAAGTCGGCCACCCACCAATCAGGGAGTTTGTTCTCACCAGACACCAAATCTACCAGCGCCTTGATACTGTAATCCCCAGCCTCCAAAACTGTACAAAATAAATTCCTGTTGTTTGTAACTCACCTAGTCTGTGGTATTTTGTTTCAGCCACCTCAAAGGGCTAAGACAATTAAAATGTCTTTTACACCTGTCACTATCAAGGAAGTTGTTCAACTGTTATTCATGCTAAGCAACACTAACCTTCACATTTGTGTGTCATTAAAATAATAAGTTTATCTGTATTATACAGTTTTATCTTATGGAACTAATTAATAATAATGGGAATTTATTTTATGCATTTAGAAATTATTTATGATAAGGAGCCTGTAAGCATCCATAGATATTCACGGGGTCCACGGGTTACACACACACACACACACACACACACACACACACACACACATCTACATATAAAGATCTCTTGACCTAAAACCATAAGCCACTCCCCCAAATTGTCCACTCCATTTCATTTCCCCTACCTAGTCAAGGACGTTCTTTAGCAAATCTCTGTTCTCTACCTTCTATTAACATTTATTATCTCAGCAATGGAGCTTTCCCATCACTGGCCATTCTGTCTACCTTCTCATATAAAAGAAACAGAAAGGAACAAAACACCTTTGTTTGACTTCACTTGCCCAACAACTATGATCTAATTTCTTTGTTCTACTTGACAGCAAAACCAGATGAGCGGTTTGTATTCACCGGGCTGGTTTCTCTCTTCCCATTCTCCTATACACCTACCCCAATGAGACTTTCTCTCCCATCACTCTTCTGAATTTTGCTAGCTAAAAGCACTAATTATATCCATGTGTCAAAGTGCAGTGATCTAGATTTGACTCCTTTTGATCTATCAACAGATTTTCAGATACCATCTTTAACTCTTTTTTGATTTTTTTTTCTTGTTTCACTGGTTGCTCTGATCTTTCTCTTTTTACTTTTTTCCCCAAACATTTAATATAGAAGTGGCCCTTGGCCCAGTCATTAGGCATGATCTCTTCTTTATCTAACCCCTTTGTTGTACATTTTTTTTTACCACATGGCTTTGAACATCACCTATAGCTGAGGACTCCCAGTTTTACATCTTTAGTTAAAACCCTATTCTGAACACTAGACACATAATCTGTGTACTAGACATCACTCATTCTAGTACAGAGGCATTTTCTAGATGTAAGGTCTAGCCAGGGAGAAGGAAGAGAGAGTAAGAAAATATTAGAACATGTAGAACTAGAGCTTACATATATTATTCCAGCTCCATGCAATGGATTTCTTAGATTTTCAAAGAATAATAATTTTATCCTCTGTAAGTGAAAATAGAAAAATTAACAGCAATAAAATCAAGTACTTACATGTGCAGGTGTGTGTATACATAATGACATTTATGATTACAGGTGTGTATGACATCACAAAATGGGATAGACTAAATTTTGAGTAAATGCCGAAAGGCTAATCAAGGTGATTTAAGTAAAGCCTGAGGACACTAGGAGTGAAATGTGACTGTACTCAGGTATCTTGATCCCAATCAAGTATAAGGACTTCGTCCTAAGTAAAACTGCACTAGTTGAGTTAGTTTAAGCCTCTTGAAATGTCGTATTGGTAACTCAATGAGCAATCTGTTTACTTGTTCATTACTTTTTAGGGAAATAAGCACAGGGTCAGCTGTATGGAAATACAGCTAACAGTTATTATATATTCTACCAAAATTTCACCATAACCAGCAATTCTAATAGTAACCAGGACACAGTGAGATCTCAGCACATACTTGATGTATGACTTATCCAAGGAAGTATCTGTTAAGAAGATTGTATTCTGTATTCCTTTACTCATATTGAATCTTTCACCAAGCATCTTATTACTGATTACATTCCCAAATACTCTTAAACAGGGAAGTCCCACCTGGACTGTGGTTATGAATACTTT
>NW_017732112.1:72864-83837 GCF_001890085.2 Hipposideros armiger | reverse complement strand
GTCAACACCGCATAGGAAATTCAGGATTTAAGGCATTCTACCTCCCATAAGGACAGATAAAACAAAAATAAATAAAAGAAATGGGGCTCAGAAATAAGCCAACCAGCTTCCTGGGCCAGCAACAAAATTCTGAAGAAGGAGCAAGAGTATGTTGCCTTTGGAATATCAAGATCCAATATCACACGATAGTATTAAGACACTGTGGTTGGCACAGGGACAAAGACACCAGTGAAACTGAGCCACCTATACAGAACCACCCACATATGGAAACTGATCCAAGACACGTGGCTCTGCAGAACAATAATGAGATAAACTCTAATTGGTGGTTCATATTCTTTAAAATATGACCTCCTACAAAAACAAACATAAACTCAGTTTAACATAAATATATAAACGAAAGTGATTTTTTACATCTTTTAGGAGAAAACATCAGAGAACATATCATTAGCTTTGGGTATGATAGGATTTATGCAGGTACAAAATTATAAACCATAACCGTAAAGTTTAATAAGTCTGACTACATAAAAATGTAAAACTTCTCTTCACAGAAAGACACCATAAGGAGAGTTCAAAGGCAAGCCACTAGAAAAATAATTTATTTTAAGAACATAAACAATCAAGAGAGTCTATTAAGAATTTAAATAAACATATACAGGCTTATTGTTATTGAAAATAAGGAAGAGAAAGATAACTCACTTGAGAAAAGGGCCAATTAACAGAAACAGAAACCGAATGGCTAACAGAATATGAAATGATGTCCAAGCTTTCTTATATTCTGGGAAATACAAATTAAAATGAGATCCCACCCCACACCAATAAGATATATAAAAACTTAAAAGTCTGACAATATCAAGAACCCCTGAGGCTATGAACAGGAACTTCTAATGTGGCAATGCGGAAGATGTGATGTCCTGAACTGGGGGAGGGGAGGAAAGGCACAATTATCTTGAGTGACACGGCAGCACAGAATGGCCCCCAGAATGGCCCCTGATAGAGATGCTAACTCGGATTATAGGGCCTTCGCAATGGCACCTGATAATATGAAATAGATTTCATTTTAAAATCTGATATGCATTTTTAATTAAAACTCTCTTTCAGAGATAGAAAACTTCCTCAAAATCACGCAAAGAAGGATTTAACACAAGTCTTTCATTTACATCAAAAGGAAGAGATTTTGGTGTGCTAAGAACCCAGCTTGCTACAGACCATAGAGGCAAAAAAGAAAATCAAAATTTCTAAAATTTCCATGGTAGTGAGAGTTCCCTGAAAGGAAAATATTTTATGATCTGGTACTTGGGGACTGTCTCTGCTCTTCTGTTTAATTTATTTTTATTTTGTTGTATTATATTTTATTACAATGCATTGGGGTGACAATTGTTAGTAAAATGACATAGATTTCAAGTGTACAATTCTTTAATATAATACATCATCTATATATCACATTGTGTGTTCACCACCCAGAGTCAGTTCTCCTTCCATCACCGTATATTTGATCCCCTTTACCCTCATCTACCACCCCCTCTCCCGTTACCCTCTGGTAACCACTAAACTGTTGTCTGTGTCTTTGAGTTTTCGTTTCTTTGTTTGTCTTGTTCCTTTGTTGCTTTCAGTTTTATATCTCTCATATCAGTAAAGTCATATGGTTCTTGACTGTTTCTGTCTGACTTATTTCTCTTGTCTCTGCTCTTCTGTGTGAGACTGCACAGTGCACACATGTTTGAAAATGCGTGATACCAGGATGGTCCTAAATGTAGTGGTCTAATTACTCTAGACCTGTCTAGTGAACATTCTCTGTTTTATTGGCCAGTCTTCCTGCTTCTGCTCTTAACAGCAGATGTTCTGAAAGGGTTGCGCCTTAGCTTTCTTAGCAATCTTCTTTATTTTGTGTCTCCAACTCTTAGTTTTCTATGGGTGACCACAAAATCAGTAATTGTAATCAGAGCCCCACTGCTCACTTTCAAACCCACATTGCCACTGGTGGACAGTTCCACCTGTAGGTCTACCTCAGGACTGTCTCGTAGAGCTTCTGAGATCATGGAAATGTTCTCTGTGCTCACCGGGAGCACAGCCTCTAGCCACATGTGCTAAGTGAACCCTTAAAATGTGACTAGAGCAATGAAGGGATGGAATTTAGTTACTTTATTTTTTACTTAAAGTTTAAATAACTACATGTGGCTAGTGGCTACTGGATGGGGCAGCGATAGGTATCTAAGACAAAACCTGCCCTCTCATGTTTCAATTGCCAGCAATTAATTGCTCCAATGGTTGGGAACCTTCTCACCTCCAACCTCAATAGTGCCATTCTGCAGCTTTGTCAATTATTCCAAGGAAATGCTTTTACTCAATCTCTTCATTTTCCAGTGGTACAAACTAAGAATTGACAGGTAGAATATGTAAAAATCAACACTTAATAATATTTTATCTTTTAACAAAAGTGTATATTTTTAAATTCTAGTATTTACTGTATCAAAAATATTTTGCTTTACCTCAAAACATGTGGCTATATTACATTAATTTATCTTTCCTTTATAGGTGTCTTAACTAAGATGTAAACATACTCTTAGAGTTCAACTCTCAAACCAAAATTCTAAGCAGCATTTCCAAAGGTAAAATGAAATCTGCAATACAGTAAAAGTGAGCACATAATTTCTTGATGTGTGCTTAATTTTCTCTGCAGGTAGATGATAGAGTAGAAAACTACAGAAATCAATTAGCTATTGTTTGGGGATGGATAATTATAGACTGGTTGCTTTGAACTTGTTCATGCAAAAGCAAATTGAAAGATAAACATGCTGCATCATTTTAAAGTGAACTGTCAGGATGAAAAGCTGACTGAGAAGAAAACTGGACCACATTGAGAGGTTACTATTCATGAATATATATGAAATACTACTGTTACTGTTAATTTCCATAATGAATAACTTGTCTTGATTTGTTAGAAATTTATTACAATTTAACAACATACAGAACATTAACACCATCAATATTCTTTACTAATTCAGTCACAAATAATGCCAACATTTTCACATTATGGTGATCATATATGAATAATGTTACCAAGATCATGTTATACCATCAATTGAATCAAAGTGAGAAATAAGAATTTTGCTACAGCAATATAATCATATACACGTGTATGACAGTATCTGCCTTCAAGTTAATATTGTAAAAAACACATCATGAAAACATGGCCCAGCACAGTACCCAGTTCTTAGTAGGCTGTAAGCTCAAATCACCCTAAACACACTCACACCCCCTAAAATAAATTAAATAAACCTTCAAATAAAAAGACTAAGTGTTCAACATACATATATTTTCTCTTTACTTTCTTTCTTACGATTGGAACTACTTCAAAATAAAATGGGTCATCTCAAAAGTTGATACAGTCGTCTCAATAGAGAATCTGAAGTTAAATCAGGACAGCTGCACTACCAGATACTGAAATGGGAACTAAGCAGATGCCAGAGAAATAAATTAATGACTACTTCCTACTTTCTTTATCGTCTCAATGATCTATGAGTTTTCCCTATTTCATCGTTTGAAAAGCAAGAGTTTATCATGAATAATGGAAGTTTAATGGCATAGTTTTATTTCTTACCAAAATTCCAAAATAAGCTATGCGATATAAAAATAAAGAACAGCAAGCATGAATACTGAAAACTGAGGCAAAGAGCATTCAAAATATAACAAGTTTCATGGGCTTCTGTGAGATGCAATCCAGATATAACCAAATAAAGGAATTTGTTCCTTACAAGAGGATCAAGGCCTTGGGAAAACACCTCATATTCTGTAAACAGGTTTTCTATGTGTTTTATTATTAGAACTGCATTATTTTCATCAAATAAATGGGAAAAATTAATATGAAAATTCTTATATTGCTTGAGAAATTATTATGCTGTCTCCATTGCTTGTTACTTGAAACTCAACTAAATTGTTTTCTAAAATCACCTATACCTGGTACATTCTGGCTGGAATTAATTAACAGCTGTTTTGCATATATTTGATTATGCAAATGCTCTACTTTTAATCGCTATTTTATATATATATATATATATATATATATATATATATATATATGCAAAACTGAGCGTAAGGTACAGAGATTACCCGTATACTCCCTGCTCCCACATATGCACAGCCTCCTCCATTATCAACATTCCTACCAGAGTGGTGCATTTGTTACACTTGATGAACCTACAGTGACATGTCATCATCACCCAAAGTCCACAGTTTATCTTAGAATTCATTCTTAGTGTTGCACATTCTGTGGGTTTGAACAAATGTATAGTAACAGAATGCATCATTATGGTCTCATAGTTTCTTCACTGCCCTAAAAATCCTCTGCACTCCACCTATTCATCCCTACCCTCACCAAGAACTAACAACCAATTATTTTTTTACTGTATCCATAGGTATACTTTTTCCAGAATGTTGTATCGATGGAATCATATAGTACAAAGCTTTTCAGATTAGCTCCTTTTAGCAATATGCGTTTACAGATCCTCCATGTTTTCTCATGGCTTCATAGCTCATTTATTTTTAGTGATGAATAATATTCCATTGTCTGGATGGACCAGAGTTCATTTATTTGGTCATTACTGAAAAAAACCTTGATTGCTTTCCAGTTCTGACAATTATGAAAAAAGCTGTGATAAACATCTGTGTACAGATTTTGTGTGGACATAAGATTTCAAGTCCTTTGGATAAATTCCAGGGAGCATGGCTGCAGAAACATAAAGTAATAAAAGGTCAAACTGTCTTCCTAAGTAGTGTACCATTTTACATACCCACCAGTAATAAATGAGGGTTCCTGTTTCCCCACATTGTTCCCAGCATTTGGTATCATCAGTATTCCAGATTTTTACCATTAAATAGGTATCTCATTGTTTTGAATTGCATTTTCCTGATGACATATGATACGGAGAGTCTTTCATACACTTATTTGCCATCTGTATAACTTTTTTGGTGAGGTGTCTATGCATGTCTTTGACCCACTTTTCAATCAAGTTGTTTGTCTTCTTACTGTCGAGTTTTAAGAGTTCTCTGTATATTTTAGATAAAAGTCCTTATCAGGTGTATCCTTGCCAATAATTTCTTCCAGTCTTCTCATTCTCTTGATATTGTCTTTCACAGAGCAGAAGTTTTAAATGTAATTGTGCCCATCAAATGTGTGTATATTAAAATACATTGTTGTTATTATTTTGAAATTATTAAGCATTAGAACAATTAAGCATAAGAAAAATGTTTTTACTTTACCTTCACATATTCCTTCTCCAATATTCTTCTTTGCTTTTCGTAGATCTGTGTTTCTAACCAACATCATTTTCCTTCTCTCCAAAGAACTTCTTTTAACATTTCTAACAAGGTAAGCCTACTGGCTACAAATTCCCCCAATTTTTGTTTGTCTGAGAAAGTCTTTATTTTTTCTTCACTTTTGAAAGATAATTTCACAGGGTACAGAATTCTAGGTTGCTATTTTTTTTCTCTTTAAATATTTCACTTCACTTTCATTTGTTTGCATAGTTTCTTAGGAGTCAATGTTATTCTTATTTTTGTTCCTATGTATAATGAAGTGTTTATTTCCTCTGGCTTCTTTCAAAAATTTTTATTTATCTTTAATATCCAATAGTTTGAAAATGATATATTGAGGCATAGTTTTTTTATATTTAGCATATATGGTGTTATCTGAGCTTCTTCAGTTTGTGGTTTGGTGTCTGACATTATTTTGGAGAAATTCTCCGTCATTATTGTTTCAAATATTATTTCTGCTCCTTTTTCTCTTTCTTCTCCTTCTGGTATTCCCATTATGTGTTTAGTACAAATTTTTAGTTGTCCCACAGTTCTTGGTTATTCTGCTCTGTTTTCTTTTCCTTTTTTTGTCTTTGTTTGCTTGATTCATGGTCTTTGAGGATGCTATTGACATATCCTCAAGCTCAGAGACTCTTTCCTCAGCTGTGTCCAGTCTACTAACAACCCCTTTTAAGACTTCTTTCTATTACAGTGGCTCTGATCTCTAGCATTTCCTTTTGGTTCTTTCTTGGGGTTTCCATCTCTCTGCTTACACTGCCCATCTACTCTTGCATGCTGTCTATTTTATTCAGTAGAGTCCTTGGCATCTTAATCATGGTTGGTTTAAATTCCCTGTCTGATAATTCCAACATCTTTGCCATGTCTGGTTCTGATTCTGGTTCTGTCTCTTCAAACTGTGTTGTTTGCCTTTTGGTATGCATTTTTTCTTAATAGCCAGACATGATGTACCCAGTAAAAAGACTGCTGCAAATAGAAGTCTAATAATGTGGTGCAGTGGATGGAGAAGGAACACATTCCACTGACCTAGGCTTAGGGCTCAGTCTTTCAGTGAGCCTGTGCCACTGAACTGTGAATGTCACAGATGTTTCTCAGTCCCCTCTCCCCTTAGCTGGGACAGGACAGCTAGCATGGGCTGGGGTAGGGTATTTACCTTCTCCCAGGACAGTTAGGCTTTGACAATACCCATCAGTTTAGGCCCTAGTTAATAGTTTCTCATAAGGGTAGCCTTGTTACAAAGAACAAGCACACTTGTGTATTTCAAAATGGCTCCTTTCTCTCGCTCCCCCATGGGAAGTATGAAGCAATTTTTCACAGATATTTATTTACTCTGAGAAACTTGTTGTCTCCTGGAGGTAAACCTCACAATGTGTCCCCTCCCCACGCCTGGGTCCCCTTGAGATTATTAACTCTCACACTTGACCACAGTGAGCCTCCAACAATTTACCAAATACAGTTCAGGTTTTCTTGCCCCAGTGCTGGTTCCTGTGATGGTTCCACTCTGAGTCTATTCCAGGAAGATATACCTCCTTGTGTTCCCCTGTTTGTTTCTCCAATTTTGAGCACAGTGTTTTGTCCTATGCACTCAGTTCTCTTTTAATCCAAAAAGAGTTGTTAGCTTTTCAGTCTGTTCCACTTTTTATTTTTGCTAGGACAATGGCAACTTCCATCTCCTTATATGTAAAACTGGAAACTAAAGTTTGATTTCTTCTTAGTAAATTGCTTTTGCCTTGAAAAGTCATTATTTCATCAGGATTAAAAAAAAGAAAAACATTTTATAGAATTGCCACAGAGCAGAATCCATCCAGTTATGATTCTTAATTACATGTATATTTGTGTGACTATGTGTCTTTATTTTTTATATTTCTGAGTGAGTTTCTGTTATATTGTTCTTTTTTTGAACTACATAGATTTGATTTCTATATTTGTATTTGTTTTCTAATTCTTAATAATTAAGCTTATATGGAATATCTTTTTGTTTATATTTAGCTTCAGCCAGAACAAAACCCCCTTATAATGGGTGTCTGTTGCTCAAGTCTAAATATTCAGTTACCTTTGGGGCTGTCAATCAATATATTCCATTCTCTCTCTTCCAGCTTTTATACTATTTTTTGGCATTCATATTACTCGTACAAGAGTTATAATCTTCACAATTCATTGTTATTATATTATTCAACATCATTTCACTTGCAAATGATGTGAGCCCAAAGTTGAGCAAAAACTGAAAGGGAGGTGGAATATATTGTCTTCTGTATTGAAATGATTTGTAGCCAGAGGGTGCAACTAGCTGCATCCAGAAACTCAAATGTTCTCAGACACTCTTCTGTTCTCATCTTGGTTCTCTAAATGTCCCCTTGCACATGAAGTAATGAACACAGGAACATGGATGGACATCTTCACAGGCTCCAGAACTGAAAGAGAGCTATTTCCTATTCTGTATATGATAAAGTCTTGTTAAAATTACTGTGTGCCTAAGTTAAAGCTGCATATCTACTTGTGCACTAATACTTTTAGCCAGATGGATAAAATTCATGTCTACTCACAGTAGTCATGAGTCTATAGAAACTAGAACAGAAAAATTAAACTTACCTTTATTCACAGGTAATATGATCCTATCTGTAAAAAAATCAAGCGAATCTACAAAAAAGTCACTAAAACGAATGAGTGAATTTTGTAAGTTTGCAGAAAGTAAGGTCAACATACAAATATCAATCGATCTTTTTATAGACTAGAAAAGTAAAGTGTAAATTGAGACTATTATGCTAAGCAAAATATGTCAGACAGAAAAAGTCAAGAACCATACAATTTCACTGATATGTGGGATATAAAACCGAAAACAACAAAGAAACAAGACAAACAAACAAAGAAACAAAAACTCATAGACAATAGTTTAGTGATTACCAGAGGGTAAGGGGGAAGGGGGGTGGTAGACGAGTATAAACGGATCAAATATATGGTGATTGAGGAGAACTGACTCTGAGTGGTGAACACACAATGTGATTTATAGATGATGTATTACAGAATTATTCACTTGAAACCTATGTAACTTTACTAACCATTGTTACCTCAATAAACTTTAATTAAAAATAAATAAATTTCAAATTTAAAGCATACCATTTATCATAGTGTCAAAAAGTACAAAATAATTACAGGTATGTGTATCTTTGTCAAAAGATACACAAGATCTATACACTGAAAACTACAAACTTTGTAGAGAGACATTGAAGAAGAACAAAATAAGTGGAGAGATATGCCCATTCATGATTTTGGAAACTTGATATTGTTAAGACGTCCGTCCTTGTCCAAATTCAACTGTAGATTATTGCAACGATGGTCAAAATCCCAGATGGTAGAAATAAATAGGCTTATTTTTTAAATAGCGAGGAGACTTCCAGTAAGATGGCAGACAAGACAGAGGCTGTGCCGACTGCCTCCCAGGATCACACCAAAATTACAAATAATTTATAAGATATTCAACCTCAGAAGTTCCCTGGACACTAGATGTGCAGAACCTCTAAATGAAGGAATTAAAGAGGCCACAACGAGTCTGGAAGGAGGGTCGGAGACAAGAGAGGGCGAACCCCATGAGGGACACCTCAGTGGTGTGGAGTCTTCTCTGGTTGAGGGAGAGACCCTCTGGCCCTACACTGCACTCACCAGCCCAGAGTTACTTTGCCGAGAAGAAGGGTTCTACGATAGCTGGCAGTAGAAAATAGTGAGGACTCTCTTTGCTCAACTGGGTGAGGCTGACGGCAGCTGGAGAACCAGTGGAGCCAGCAAACCAACTCACTCGCTGGTGAGCACTCACCCAGTTCCTGGTGGAGGGAGTAGCTTTGTGAGCGGGGTCCAGGAGCCTGCGGGGAGGACTGAACTGAGTGCCTTTGGCGCAGGAGCTGGAGGTTTTTGTTCCCCTGGTGTGGAGCTTGCACACGAGTAGTGCACAGGAGGGCGCCATTTTTTCAGGGTTGGGCTCTCCCACAGAGGCTCAGGTCTGGGACTGCATTGGTCTGCTGGAATTGGCGCAGGAGTGCATGTGTGCGTGTGCGTGCGTGCACATGTGGTCTTGGATCCCCACCCTCTATACTGTTTGTGCTTCATAGCCAGGGAAACACCAGGCAAGTGCGCTCCGTCTCCAACAGACTGCTTATTGAGACCCGGGAGTGGGTGAGTTGCCTGAGGTCCTGGATTTCCACACTGTGCATGCAGAATTGCCTGGGTGGCAATTGGCTGTCGGGCTACTCAGCCTGATTTTCAAGGGGCTGATGGGGACAGGCTGGGGCTTGGAGTTTTCCTGGGAGTGTAGGGCCACGAGCTGTGCGCCTGCGTGATTCAGCTGGGGCTTTCCAGGCGAGTTTGGGTGGGTTTGCTGCTGATGCAGGAGTGCATGCTGCTCTGACTTGGTGGGGGCCACTGATCACATCCTGTGGTGCCTTGGGGGCCTGCCCCGCCCACCTAGAGCTGTGCTGTCAGGGGCACCCTGAGTCCCTGGTCCCTGGCCCCTAACTCCGCAGGCCACAGAGGGTTTTTTGCAGCAGCAGACAGACCGCAACAATCTGTGAGGATTTTTGGTGGTGAGCACGGTTCCAGAGCACACAGCAACTAATTGTGGGAAGCTTACTTGAAGTCTAGAGGGAGGTCAGCGCATGACGCACTGAGCCCTACCCCCAACAGCTGATGCTGAGTTGCCCAGAGTCTCTCTATTGCTGAGCAAGTGGTCTGCACATTAAAGTGGGCGGAAACGCCTCCCCCGCCTTTTTTCCCCTCTTTTTCTCTTTTTTCTTTTTCTTTCTTTTTTTTTTCCTTTTTTTTCTTTCTAGGTGATCTAATATATCGAAGCAATCAGAGTGACAGCCAGAATGAAGAAACAAAGAAACATGTCCCAAATAAAAGATGAGAAGAAACCTCAAGAAATGCAACTACATGAAACAGAGGTATCCAACATTTCAGACACAGGGTTTAGAACACTGATGATAAGAATGTTTAAGGAACTTAGGGAGGACATAAAGAAGGATACAGAAATCATAAAAAACAACCAGTTAGAACTAAAGAATACAATAACTGAAATAAAGAACACACTCGAGGAATCACCAGTAGATTAGATGAAGAAGACTACCGGATCACTGATTTAGAAGACAAAATAGCAGAAATCACCCAGTTGGAACAGCAAAAAGAAAAATGAATAAAAACAATGAAAATAGTTTAAGGGACCTGTGGGACAACATCAAGCGCAACAACATTCATATCATAAGAATACCAGAAGAAGAAGAAAAGAAGCAAGGGATCGAGAATGTACTTGAAGAAATAATGACTGAGAACTTCCCTACCCTGGTGAAGGAAATAGACATACAAGCCCAGGAAGTGCAGCAAGTTCCAAACAAGCTGAACCCAAACAGGTCCACACCAAGACACTTCATAGTAAAAATGGCAAAGGTTAAAGACAAAGACAGGATCCTAGAAGCAGCAAGAGAAAGAGAGCGGGTTACATACAAAGGAACTCCAATAAGACTAACAGCTGACTTTTCTACACAAACTCTGCAGGCCAGAAGGGAGTGGCAGGAAATAGTCAAAGTGATGCAAAATAAAGACCTACAACCAAGATTGCTTTACCCAGCATGGCTATCACTTAAAATTGAAGGAGAGATAAAGAGCTTCTCAGAAAAGAATAA
>NW_017732112.1:67493-68619 GCF_001890085.2 Hipposideros armiger | reverse complement strand
GGGACGTGGAGTAGTGTGGGAGTGGAGTGGAGTTAAGGGAATTGTAATAGATATGTATGATATTGGGGGGAAGTGGGGCAGCAGATTGGGGGAGGGGTTTGTCACCTTGAGGGGTAAAAAGTATAGCTATTGCACTGTGTTGTACAGCTGAAACTAATTCTAAAAAAATGTGTATTTCACAATAAAAAAATAAAAATAAAATATCAAGAAAACTGAAAAGACTTAAAACAGCCAAAAACAAATTTGGAAAAAAAAAAAGTAAATCACCATCACTACCTGACTTTAGGACTTACTTTAAAGTTACTATAATCAAACAAGTGTGGAATTTGCAGAAAAATACATAGATAAATCATACTGAATAGGGTCCGGAAATAGACACATTCAAATTGTCTGATTTTTTACAGTGGTCTTAGGAAACTAAATGGAGAAAATATAATTTTTTCAATAAGTTGTGTGGTAGCTATTGGACATTCATATGCCACAAAAATAATATTTGGTTACCTTTAACCATGTACATACATGATTGCCAAAAGACCTAAATGGAGTTGTTAAACCTACAAAAGTTATAAAAGAAAATATGGAAGAAAACCCTACTGACTTTGGAGTTTAGCCAATATTTATTAAATAGGGGATAAAAATCTTACCTATAAAAAGAAAATAGTTGATAAACTAAACTTTTTCAACATGAAAATATGTACTCTTTTAGAACATAGTAAGTTACTAATAAGAAAAATCTACCTACAAATATGAAGAAAATATTTAAAAACATAAATCTGAAAAGAACTTGTATCCAGAATATATAAAAAATCTCATATATGCCACAAGAATCAGAACGCAAAACAATTTAAATTCATAAAAAAAATTTGAATGACACTGAAAATTAAAATATACTGGTGGCAAGTACATGAAAATATCCTAACATTATTAATTATAGAGAGATTCAAATCAAAATGACAATATGATATCACTGCATATGCTCTAGACAGTGGTTCTCAACCTGTGTGTTGCGACCCCTTTGGGGGTCGAATGACTTTTTCACAGGGGTCGCCTAAGACCATCGGAAAACAAAAAGATATTTACATTACGATTCATAACAGTAGCAAAATTACAGTTATAGGGTAGCAAC
>NW_017732112.1:58920-65923 GCF_001890085.2 Hipposideros armiger | reverse complement strand
AGAGAGAGAGAGAGAGAGAGAGAGAGAGAGAGAGAGAAGCATTTACTTGCCTATAATTTTTTTCACCTTTACAATTATACTTCATAAATTATTTACATTCAGTGTGCTATTTCCTGTCTTCCACCTCTTTTGACACTTTTTGAAGACTGGTATCAATGTCTACAATTCAAATAAAACTCTATCTTGTCAAAGGGGCCACTTCTCTGAGAAATCCAAAAAAGCAAATTTGAATACGATTTTTTTTTCTTCACCTTCCAGGATGACTACTTCCTCCACTTTAAGTTATGCTCTAATCTTGACTTCTCTAAATAATTCCCTAATCTGGTTTAATCATTGACCTTTTACTTTTTTCCTTCTCAATCTACATACTCTGGTTCATGAAGTCAATGCTTTCCATACTGTTAATTTACACTAAGTATAATGATAACCAAACCTGTATCAACCGAATTTGTGACAACTCTCCTGAATTTTAGAACCATACATAAAATTGCCTGTCTACTAGATGCCTCTATTGTGTTTCTCAAACAATTTGAAAGCAAATTCCCAAAATGCAAATCTTCATCCTTACCCCAACTTGTTACTATTTCTGAGCTTCTCTTTTGAATATCATAAACATCAATTCATTTAAGAAGTTATATAATCTTTACATTTTTTTATCTTTTTTTCTTTTCTTACAACCATTTACTGTTTAATTCCTGTTTATGTTTTGAATTCATGCTTTCATTTGATCACCCTCATTACCTCTTCCCAGATTACTATTGCTTTACTGGATTGTAATTATATCTAGCCTGGAGATATGCCCTTTGAATTTTTGTGGAATAGATACATAACAGACTGAATCCTGTTTTACCTAATCATAGGCTTTGTTTTGCGGATCAAGATAACAGATCAAACTGGAATTAAAAGTTTCCTAGGGTTTAGAATCTAGTTTAATTTACATAAGAAATGGCTAAAAGATACTTATCATTAAGAAACAAGGTTTGTAAAGGAAGGAAAGAGCTAAAAAGCCTTTCTAGATAACAGCTTAGGAACCAAGTTTGAGAAGGTCAAGTCTGTAGTTGAAGGAAGACATTGAGAGTAACTGAGAAAAGCATGTGACACATTGAGAAACAAAGACAGCAAAAGGGATTTGGGGAGTTTTGTTCTTTATTATAAATTTAACTCTATCACCCTACCTGTTGGTATGTTCTTAGAAAACATTGGACAAGATATTAAATAATCTGGTAATTATTTTCGGATGCCACCCTGGTATGTCTTTGAATGCTATGCTAGATCAAGATGAAGCCACAACATAGCCTCAAACTACATTCAGCTTATGGATGAATGAATGGGAAATCTCTTATGTGATGACTCCAACCTTGAGGTTTCTGAAATCAATTTCAGTAATGCAATTGGATAGCATTTTTGAAGAACAATCCTAACCCAGCCAATCCTCTGCTTGAGTATATAATACATATGCTACATATAATATATGAAATAGTAAATTTTTATTATTATTTTATTATTATATTATTAATATAATTTTATTATATTAATCATTATGATAGTCTCAGAGTCTAAAATTGCTGTGTTAGAATCCTAACCTCCTTTGTGATGGTGTTAGGAGATAGGGTCTTTGGAAGTCTTAGGTAATGAGGATAAGTGGCATCAGTGTTCTTATAAAAAAGACCCTGAACAACTCCTTAATCCCTTCCACCAGCAATAGGACACAGCAATAAGTCAGCACACTGCAACTCAGAAGGGGACCTTCACCATGGTGGCACCCTATTCTTAGACTTCCAGCTCCCAAAACTGTGACAAATAAATCTTTGTTGATTATGAGCCACCCAGTTTGTCGGGTTTTGCTATACCAACCTGAAAGGACTAAGACAGTCAGTGATCTCTTAATAAGCATGTAATAAACATTTAATGAATACATGACATATTTCAAATTTACTAAATTTACTATAGGAATATAAAAATAAAGTGTCCATTATATTTGAAATATATGTATTTATTTTTAACATAATGTATCAAGAAAACAGTCAAGATGACAGCAACTACAAAATTATAAAAAACATTAATATATCAGAAAAAAGAGAAAACAAAAAGAAATTCTTAAAATCAATAACTACTGAAAACCCCCACATGTTTACTACATCTTTTCCTATATATCTAGATGATGTCTTCATTTTATGGAAAAAGTTGACAATATTATATGTCGTAAAAATGGAAAGGCAGCAGCGAGTTCTAAGTAAATCTTTTTTGGAAAAGTTTGTTAATATATTCTGAGTGAGTCCTTGGTTGACTAACAGTTCCCTGAAGCATGTATTTTATCTTATCTCCAATGACATGGTATCTGTGATCACTTATTTGATTGCAACCATCTGTTCCCTAAAAGTCATTTGTCTCTCTGGGATTCGGAATGATATCTACAGATTCCTAGGGTGAATTCTTTCTTTCTGAAGGAAATTACTTTGTCTTGATTGCCTGTTTCTTTTTATTCTCTCCTGGGTTTTGTCCTGAATCAACCCTGTCCATGGGGAGTTCAAAGGCAGCCATTACAGAGTTTGATTCTAAGAACTAGAGTGACTTCCCACCAGGGAAAATGAATATGTGTGTTCAGGGTCCCTTGGCAATCTTCCTCTGCTCTCAACCCTTCAAATTCCCACACAGAAGTCACAGCATACAGAAAAGTAGTAACACATTGTAACATGGCTTTCTCTAAAATATGGTGGTGCTAAGAAGAGGAAATCAGAGAATTCACCTATAGTGGGCCGATAGTGTGCTCATTACTATACAAGGCAATCTACTTGTATAAAATGTTGAATACTCACAACAAAAAATAAGGTAGGCATTCTTTTAGCTATTTTTAAAGTGGCAGGGCTGAATTAAAACCCAAGTCTGAATAACTTCAAACCATATTCTTTCATAAGAGCCTCTTTCACCTCATTCTTTGTGAATTCTTCTTTGTACCCATAGATTATGGAGACGTATATTGTTTAATTTCCAAATATTTTGGTTATTTTCCTGGATATCTCATCAGTATCAGTTTCTAATTTAATTCTGTTATAGTCTCAAAATAAACTATGTATAAATTCAAAGTATTAAAAAGTATTTCAAACTTGTTAATTATTAACTTATAATCCTTCTGGTGAATGTTCCATGTTATTTGAAAAGATGTGTGTTTTGACATTTTCACATGTAATGTTCTACAACATCAGCAAGGACAAGATGGTGATAGTTGTTCATTTCTTCTCTATACCTCTTGATTTCCTGTGTAATTATTCTATCAATTACTGAGAGAGAAGTGTTGAAGCCATCAACTATTTGTGAATTTGTTGATTTCTCCTCTTAATTCTGTAAGATTTTCGTTCATGCATTTTACAGCTCTGTATTAGATGTGCACACAGTTAGGTTTATTAATTTCTTGAGGAAGTAACCCTCTTTCATTATGAAATGTCTTTCATTGTCAGTGGTAATACTAGTTTTTTTCTGCAGTCTACTTGTTCTGATAATAATATAGTCACTCTAGCTCTGTTGTGATATGGTTTATCCTTTTTCACAATTTCCTACTAAAATTTTTAATATGATAAAACAAAAGTCTTTTTTATTTACCACATATTTTTTCTATTGCTTTTCATTCTTTTCTACAGATTCAAGTTTATATTTGATATCATTTTTTTTCAACCTGGAAAATATCCTTTAGCACATCTTCTGTACATGTCTGCGATGGCCAATTTTGTTGTACAAATTCTACTCAATCTTCATTTTATAAAAGGATTTTCCTGGACATGGAATTTTAGATTACTCCCCCCTCCGTTTTCCCCTTTAAGCATGTTAAATAAGTTATTCAGTTTTCTTCAGGCTTGCATTTTCCTGAGGAGGGATAGTCATTATCTAATTTTTCCTATTGTAAAATTCTCCACCCCCCCCACACACACACACCCCAGCTGCTTTTACTATTTCCTCTTTATCAGTGCTTTTCTGCAATTTGACTATCATGGTGTGCTACGGTATGATTTTCTTCGTTTATCCAGTTTGGAGTTTGTTGAGTATCTAGGATCTGTGTGTTTATAGATTTTGTGAAATATGAAAAATTTCCAACCTTTTTTAAACTTTTTTTTTATCTGTTTCTGATGGCTAATTTTCCTGGTTATGGGACATATTTTCCTCCATAGTAAATTGGATCCTTGCTGGACATTCCAAGTCTTAAATGATAAAGTATCTGAATTTTATTGTTTCTTGCTGAAGAGTATTGAGGTTTGGGCTCTCAGGAAGTCAATTCAACTGCACATTTGCTCAGTCATTCTGAATCTTGTTCTAAGCTTTACCTTAGTCTTGCTCAACCCAGCTCTTCAGGCATTCCCCTCCCTGGTCTCCCACAATTCCTCTAGGTACCCACCTAGATACCTCCACTCTGATTAACTGAGACTCAAATTAAGCATCTGCACTAGCTTTTCAGCTTACAGCAACCTAGCAGTTATTTACCTAATTTTTCATTTGTTTGTACCCATGGATACTCAGGAAAACACTCAGAGGATATTTGGAGCTCTTCTCTGCACGTCTTCCTTCTCTGAGGCTCTGCCTCTTAAATTTTCTCTCTCCTAAGTCCCTAAGCTTCAATAACTGTATCTTCATCTCAATGAGATTGCCAGGCTCTCTTGATCCCCCAACCTGTGCAGCTGTACCAAATGCATCCAGGCACATTATAGCACCAAGTGCTTCTTTCTCTTCTCTGGGATTTATAGACCAGAACTGCCAATTGTCGAAAGCTAAAAACCATCCATATACATTATTCCATTATGAACAGACTGAAAGTCTCCAGGAATTGTTTTGTTTTGTTTTGTTTTGTTTTGTTTGTTTTAAACTTGGTAGACCATCAGAACCTATCAAGTTTCTATTTCATGAACACTCATATAAGGTTCTTGAATTATATTCACTATAAAATTCAGCATATTTAAAGCATGTTTTCTAATACATAACATCTTACAAAATGAGCTTTCCATCTAAGAGCTGCAATGGGTATGAAGGAACATTAAATCATTTTGATTGGCCATCCATCAAATGTAAGCTTATCAGAGCTGTTGGGCAGATCCTTCAGAGTCCACACACTATAAAATGCTTAGTCCAAATTATGACAGTACAACAAAAATTTCTCTAATTATATAATAAGAAATAAAATTTATTTTTCTAATGGCGAAGTATAGTGTTTATTTTCATCTGGCCATATATGTGTGGAGAAAATGTGTTGATTCACATAAATATTAAAAGTAGACTTTGTTTTCTGCATCCACTATTCTTTTTTTTTTTTTTTTTNTTCACAGGGGTCGCCTAAGACCATCGGAAAACAAAAAGATATTTACATTACGATTCATAACAGTAGCAAAATTACAGTTATAGGGTAGCAACGAAAATAATTTTATGGTTGGGGGTCACCACAACATAAGGAACTGTATTAAGGGGTCGCGGCATTAGGAAGGTTGAGAACCACTGCTCTAGAATGACAAAATTTAAGAGAGTGGTGTTTTCAACAGTTAAAAGTAAATCAATGCAATTCACTATGTGAACAGCCTAGAGGAAAAAAAATTACACATAGGCCAATGGAAAGCATAACGTTGAAGATGTGCCAAGATACTAGAAAACACCAATCGTCAACATGTGATAAAGAGAGAATTGTGGTGGCACTGAAAATGCCCAAGCAATGCCGTGTATGAAGACAGGAAGGGAGATCTGTGAAACTAGAGTTCAGTCATAGAGGGGGGGGGTGGTAGAAAATAAAATCAGAGGTGGATAAGGGGCCTGGGTCATCTAGGGCCTCAGTAGCCATGGTGAGAATCTTGAATTTAATTCTGAATGAAGTTGAGTAGCCACTGGAAAATAGTGAATAGGAGAGTGCCATTATCTGGCAGAGAGGTAGGCGTTAATTTGTCCAAAAATGATCTGTGCTCCCCCAAAATGAGCTGGCCTCTTAGCAAGCTCCTTGGAGACCAGCTACAGTCTTGTGAATAAAAAAATTAATCCTGGTCAAGACTTGCATCAAAAGTCCTCCTCTCCTCTCCAGTTAGTGCTGAGATGGCAAATCATGCCAGTGGCTCATCTCGTCATAGGGTGGCAGCTGTGTGGCTGTGCTAGTCCTTCATCACGCCAGTGGGGGTTTGCTCCTGCAGCTTTGAGCTGGCAGATAGATGCCCAAGGATCTGCCATGCCATCTTACTACTGGATCTCAGTCCCTGATCAAGAGATGGGAGCACCTCCAGAATCGTGCTCCTAAAAGCCTAGGGGCCAACAACATGCTCCCTCAGTCTTATGTCTGTCCACATTTCTATGCACTTTCCCATAATGCAATGGGTAGCAAGGGACCCACGCTCTTGCTAATAGTCTTGTCTCATTGAGTTTTCCCCAACAAGAGCTGCTTGCAATTGCCATTGTTTTGCTGAACAATGGCTTAATTAAAAGGAAAAAAAAATACTCTGGTTGCTTCGTTAAGAATGACTGTATGGCATCAAGAGCATAATTAGATGTATAAATTTGGAACGTGTTCCAAAAACCCAAGTGAGAGATGAAGATGTAAGAGAATTTGACAGATGCTGGGTTTATGCTGAAGGCAGAACCAAGGATTTCCTGATTGATTAAATGTGTGGTACAAAAGAAAGAGGTCAATATTGACTCTAAGGTAGAGACACGAATAATACTAGATAATTTAGGGAAGCACAGTCTCACTGAAGTTATTCAATAGAACCAATCCTTTCAATTGGTTACAGCCTTTGACAAAAACTATAGTTCATCTAATACCAATTTCGTCCATACGTCAAATGTGTCAGGAATGCTCATTACCTGTCAGAATGTCAGCAACAGCAACAGTGAGCATTGTATTCATTTCTAATAATTGAAGTACCTGAGTTATGCATGTGGACAGAGTTCAGATTTCCAGGAAAGCCAACAGCATTGAATTAATGCACAAAGAAATTTCTGTATAAGTAAATAAATAAATAAATAAATAAATAAATAAATAAATAAATAA
>NW_017732112.1:4873-52851 GCF_001890085.2 Hipposideros armiger | reverse complement strand
TTTTTAGCTGAGCCATCCTGCTACCTGTTGGCAGCTCAGCGGCTGCTCAGCTCGGGCTGGACTCGAACCGCTGTTGCTCAGAGCTCGAACTCTGCATCCACTATTCTTACATTTATTTAAATTACAGACTTTGTAAATCCTTTCATGTAATTTAGATAACCTTCCTCATAAGCTTTAATATAATTAATGTGAACTAAAACACACATACATATCAAATTGTTTCTTTTGCCAGAATTGTACAGGGTTTTTAAACTTTCCCTGTATCTCAAATGTTGAGGTAATCTGAACATAGAGTTCCCTTCAATTTAAAAATGCTCAGTCTATAATGAGAAGAGGGCAGGGAAAATGGCATACATTTTTAAAATTATGCAGAGAAAGCTTTGAAATACACAGCTCTTTTTCTCATTTTCAAAGGGTGACATAGATTGCCATGTACTCTCAATTAATAAATGTCTTTGGTTAAACAGACACAGCTCTCCAAGTAAACAATCTGACCGTCTCTTAGCTCTTGTCATTAAGTTATGTTTTTGAGATCCAGAGATAGAATTGTTAATATCTCTTTCCTTATATCACACTGTACAGAAATACACACACACACACACACACACACACACACACACACACACACAGAGATGATTTGGTTTAATTCTTAATGATCTCCTGAACACTATATGTTAAATAGTATTTGTTTAGCTAAGGGGAGAGAAAATAATAATGTATTATTTCATTAGTTATTCTTCTTCTTTGCATCAATCATGTCAGACAGTACTGATTTCTCTTATTCAGTAGTTCCTCTTTCATATTAAAGTAGTATACACCTCAAATTATATCTGTAATCAAATGATTAACGTTAAAAAAAAGAGAGAGAGTCTTGGTTAGCATACCCAATGTATCCAATATTTTAACTATTTCTTTTTAAAATGGGCTATATAATCTCAGCATTTTAGTCAATTGAAAAAAAAATGCTTGGTAAATTTAACCATGGTACAGTAATTATAAAGCAGATGAAATCCCCAATTTCTTGGCAATTTTCAAGAATATGCTAGCTCAAAGGATTTTAGTAGAATCCATTGAATATACATCTTTGAATCTTATTTTAACTTGGTCTACTCATGACATTTTTTCTCATTAACAGTGTAACCACATTCTCAAAATGTGGCTGCTGAATGCTTTTAATGACATAACAATTACAGAATGGAATTGAAATTCCTGAGATGTATGGGGGCCTCGGTTTCTTTTGAGACCTAATTTCCAATATTCTGATGTGGGATGTGCTCTCTCCAATGAGGAGTGTACAGCCATGTTATCAATAACATTTAGAGTTAAACATATAAATAAAATAAATGTTATTTTAAATTTTATGGATATTTTTATTCTTTACCTCCATTATAAGTATCCATAGCCAAGCAGTAATTATTCTCTATCTTTCCATGCAAGTTTTGGGATATGAAGATAATCTTTGAATAATAATGAGTGTGAGACACAGAAATTTACAGCTCTGCAAAACAGTGGTAACAACTCACATATTATGTCTGAAATGTAGAATAAATTAAGCCATTCTTAGATGAGGGAATATGTATAAAAATGGATACATGTAAAGACCTAAGCCAAATGTTAAGAATATTAAGATTATTTGCTTCTATATAAGAAGACCAGACAGACTCCTACACACACTGAATGTAGTATCTGGTTTAACCAAACACAGAAGTACCTCATGTGAGTATTTCAAAATAATGTTCACAGGATATCATGCTTGATTTACTGTGCTTGTTGAAAGAACAGTTCACATCCACCAGAGTAGCATTAAAAGCCCCAAGGCCTGATGAACTCACTGCATGTTGTACCCTCAACCCCTTACACGTGTATGTCCCTCATACACGTAAAGACCTTTTCAATATGTCTTTGATGTAGTAAAATTAACACAAAGATATCTTTATCATATTCCTAACTTTTTTAATTTCTTAAAACTGCACAATCATAGGTAATTACAAGTACAGATCTTAACGTTATTCATTTTAGCCTTAATAAAATGTTTCTTAAATGGAATAATATGAACAGCTTATAGAAAAATGCTGTGGTTGCTGCAGGTCAGCATCTAGACCTATGGTACCCAGTGCCGCCACTGTCACATGTGGGTATTAACACTAAAATGTGTCTCATCCAAATGGAGATGTGCTATAAGTATAAAATAAACACTAGATTAGCAAGGCTTAGTAAAAAACATAAAATAAACATTTCTTTTATATTGATTACAAGTTGAAATCATAATATCCTGGATGTATTATATTTAAAATTATAGCATAATACCAAAATTAATATCACTGGTTTCTTTTTATTTTTAATATGATTAGAATATTGAAAAACACATATGTGGCCCTCATTACATTTCTTTTGGACAGCTACGCTAGAAGAAAAAAACAGCACAACACTGGTCAGCCACACTTTTATCAGCTATAGTAATGGCTCATCTGATGACTTACAATAAAAATATGATAAATTCATTCAAACAATAGGGTTTTTTTTTAGTTTAATAACATCATTTGACTGATTTCTCTTACAAGCTGAATTCTTCTCTGAGTTTTGGCATTGAGAAGACCCAAGTCAGAATGCACCACTGTATGTCAGAATTTTAATTCAAAAGCAACATGCATGAATGTTGTCTGGAATAAACATTTTTGGAATATTCAGCTTTGGTTACAACAATAGATAACAATCATTAAGTGTAAAGGACTGAACCATTTATCAAAATTAATACAGCTGGTAATTTCCATTTATTTAAAATGTACATGTGTTTTCATTTATTAATATTCTTAAACTGTCTGAGATTCATGAAACCTTTCCAACTTTAGAGACGGATATCATGAATTTAGTGAGACTTTATGGACTGTTTTGTGATTTGTTCCTTTTTCTTTTCTGGAGAGAGAAGTCAAAGGCTCGATGATACAAAAATTTTAATTTTCTACTTTAGAACTAACTTAGTTTCTTTCCAGCACTGAGACTATGCATAAATTTCTTCAATTTAATCTGTGTTAATAAATTTTTTGAGTCTCTGAGTTTTAAGAAAACTAACTGGAAATATTGAGAGAGAGTACATTCTTTGGGTGGGGAGGTGGGGAACTGCTTTTTGAATTGGAAAATGATAGCAGTTTTATATGGTTTAAATCATAACTGACATATTCTGAACCTCTGCTATCTGTAGAAGAAGAATTGGTGCCTTCATTAAAAGCAGTTGTTACGTTCAACTAGTCAAATTCTAGTTGAATTAATTTCCTATGAAGGCAGTCATCACATTTCATCCAAAGGAAACATCTTTTTTGGTGTTCCCAGACATCATTAATTTCATGTGTACACAAGCTGATGTAGATCAAAACATCCCTCGGGCTCTATAAAAATGAAAGGCTTTAACACATGGAACAGTGAGCTTCCCAACTGCAGGAGCTAGATTTGCTTTAGAGAGCCCCCAAATCACAAATTTCCCCCCAAACTTAATATAGTCAGAATATACAACCCTTAAACATAAAAAGGCCCAAAGACTTAGAAAAACTGAACCCACTTTTGAAAACTATTTTACTTTATTTCCTTTTATATCTATGGCAGCATAATAAAAGTCAATGCTCAACCTGATAATTTCAAATAACTGAACCCAAGTACACATTTATTAGTAAATAACTGGTTCTTTGAACTCTGAACTATTCCCACAACATAACAATAACTCAAACTATAGGATTGGAGGCAAGCAGCCACTGGCCACACATGTGGTGGGGCTGCAGAGGACTGAGTCTCATGCAGGGGCAGCTCAGACAGCACTGTGTGGGCTGGAGTCAGTGCCCTTAGCTGTGCATCATCCGTGGATAAGGTGCAGGGGGAAGACGGACATGGGCTGGGGAGTGGGTGATACTAGAAGACTCGGGACATGGATATGGACAAAACCTTATTTTAATTACCATAACTTTATAATAATTCTTTATACAGAGGGTACAAAAAAATGTATACACATTTTTAGAAAGGAAAAAAAAACTGTATTAAAATTGTAATACTCAGTATATACCGATAACAAAAGATGAATACAAGTCACTTTTGACTTCTGCAATTACAAGAGGTGCTCAAAGTGGTCACCATCAGCGTAATTTTAATAGTTTTTTTCCTTTCTTAAAATGTGTATACATTTTTTTGGCACCCTCTGTATGACAAAGGGCAAGTATTTCACCCCAAGGCATTCTTCTCCAAAACCATGGTGTACTCCATCTTACTACTGTGCTTTAAATATAACCTCTCTGGTAAATAAAACCCTTTGAGCCAAAATGGCAACATGAGGCCCTCCACAAAATGACTGGAAGTGATTAAAGTACCTGGAAATTGTCCTAAGAGCATATAGCAAAAAAGGAACTATTCATTCAGAAAAAAATCTATTAAATCTTAAGAACAGCAAGAGTCCAGGGCACTTGAGCGATAACCTCACCCTTCTTCCTCATCTCCAATCCAGCAGCGGGTATGGCTAAGAAAATGGGGGTCCCTCTCCTGTCATCTCCCAGATAAGGGATATTGTACCCCAGGAAGATCAAGCAAAAACATTTCTCCTCTCTCTAACCTTCAAGATACAGAGGCTAAATTCTTGATAGGTGTTGCCAAGAAAGCAAGGGCTTCGTTCCTCCACTAAGCTCCTACTCATAAGGCAGAGGCACACTCCCCAGAATGGCAAACTGAGAACATTGGGGTTCTGATGACCCTCGTTCCCACTCACTCATGGGGTAACATTTCCACTCTGGAAAAGGTAAACAAAGAAGACGAGGGGCTAGTGACCCATTCAGCACTCTCCTCTAAAGCAGAGGTATTATTCCAAAAGAAAAGACTTCCATTCCCTCCCCCTGCTCTGGAAGGATGTCACAGTCTTCCCAGGGGAACAGTCAGTGCATAATAAATAAGAATCTGAGCTCTTCCCACAGAGACTGCCTTTATTTGAAAAGAAGTGTGGGGATGTTTTAGCATGAGACTACTCCCAAAACGATGGTGATTTTGGTTGGTGTTAAGTAGTAACAGCGATAGGCTAACCTTAGTCCATGGGATCAGGGAAGGAATCAGCCGAGAGGTCAGGATAAATCTCAAACACCTAAAGACCACCTATTCAAAGGAGCCTCGATTTAACAGGATCAGACTGTGGAGCAGTTTATGTCCCAAGGTATCACTGAAACAAAGGCATTGCAGAACAATCAGCCTGCAATTAGTAGAAGGGAATGGAGTGCCCAGCAGAAGCAGACAGCTTTACAGAGAGATCAGGGAGAGAGTTAAAGAGCCTCTGCTAAACCACTGTCATCCCAGGGTGACTGCTTACATGCCCAGGGCTGCACTCTTTGAGGATCAATATCAGAGACGTCACAATGAAGGGGAAAGACTGCAAACCCCAGTTCTTCTCAATTTCACAGAAAACATCTTCCAGAGTAAACCATATGTTAGGCCATAAAACAAGCTTCAATAAATGTAAACGTTTTGTGATCATACACAGCATATGCTCATACCACAACAGAATCAAGTTAGAAATAAACAACAGGAATAAATTTGGGAAACACTAAAATATATTGGAATTAAACAACACATTACTGATTAACCAATGAGTCAAAGAAGAAATCACAAGGGAAATTAGAAAACATTATGATGTGAATAAAAATGAAGACACAGTATACTAAGACTTATGGCATGTAGCTAAGGCAATGCTTAAAGAGAAATTTAGATATGTAAACACCTACATAAAAAAGAAGAAAGATCACGGGCCAGCCGAGTGGCACATTGGTTAGGAGTTGGCTTGGGACGCCAGCTCTGAGCAGCAGGGCCCTGGTTCAGATCCCACATGTGGGCCAATGATGCTGCCCTCTACAGCTAAGATAATGAACAACAGCTCATCCTGCAGCTGGGCTGCCATGAGTCGCTGGCAATGGTGTAAGCTGTAGTCGGGCTGGCTGGCAGCTGGTGTGCACTTTCATGAGCTGCTGTGAGCCGCTGTGAGTGGCCGTTCAATGGCCAGTGAGTGACTGCCTCACCCAGGAAGAGTGCAATGATAATACCAACATGGGCCAGTGAAGTGACATCCTCCACAACTAGACTGAAGAGCAAAAAGGACAGCAACTTGTCTGTTCACCTTCCCCAATTCCCCAATAAAATATTTTTTTTAAAAAAAGAAGAAAGATCAATAATCTAACCTTTTGTTTTAAGGCACAGAAAAAATAAATAACAAAATAAGGAACAAACTATACCAAAAAAGGAAAAAAGGAAGTAAATAATACAGAGATAGATAGATAGATAGATAGATAGAGTACAGAATAGAAAACAATAGCTACAATCAATAAAACCAAAACTTGGCTCTTTGAAAGATCAAGAAAATGACAAACCTTTGGCAATAACAGCCAATAAGAAAAGAGAAGATTCAAATAACCAGTCAGAAATGAAAGAGAGATTACCTACCCTGTGGAAATATAAATGATTACAAGAGAATACTATGAACAAATGTATGACAAAATTTCGATAACCTAGATAAAATGCATAAATTTAAGGAAATACATAAAGTATCAAAACTGACTCAAACAGATAATCAGAAATCTGAATACACCAATAACAAGTAAAGAGATTGGGTCAGTGACCAAAAACACTTCCAACAAAGGAAAGCCCAGAACCAAATACCTTCATTGGTGAATTCTACCAAGTGTTTAAGGAAGATTTATCAGCAATCTCCTCCTCCTCCTCCTTCTATTTTTAAACCTGTCATTGTCACTGCTAGATCCAAAATTTAAATGCATGTATGCACACACCCCCACACCCAGACCTACTTCAGAAAACTAATGCATCAAACAGGAAAAAGAAAGACTTGTATAGGGTGGCAAGTTTAAGAAGAGAAAGGGTTAGAAAGAAACACTGTGTTGACTATAATTTTATAGGCCAGTTGATTTGAAATGGAGCCAGAATTTAAGGCTCAGAAAACTGCAAGGATATTAATACTACCAATGACAAAATCTGAGTCCACATGGGAGGTAGATTTTGCTTCTTGATAACACCTGTGGGCTCATGTTTTCTAAAGCAATTTGTCTTTCTTTATTGTTATCATTTAGGTGCAAGTAATTAATTGTGGAGCAGAAGGAGAGGTATGAGAAGATTAGTTAATTATAATATTAATTGATTCACTTACTAGACCAGTTTTTGAAGCCAGAGAAAAGAGATATCAAAACCAAAGGCAATGTATGCATGAGAGTCTGAGCATCTAGGAACCAGCAGAACCTACCTGGACAGAAAGAAGCAGGTAGACAGACCACAGCCTCATTCTCCCCACTGCCCTACACATATCCAGAAAGCCACAGTGCTAGCAAAGCAATCTGAAGGCACAACAGGAGCACCTCAGCCTGGACAGTTGAGCTTCCTAGTGAGAAGCTGACACTGGCAAATGAGGTAGTGAGGTCCTTTGATGGGGAGGGCTGGGCAGCAATTGATGATGAGTAGACATGTCGAAAAGTACATGTGACAATTGTGCAGCACTCCCAGAAATAACTTGGAGAGACATTGTAGTGAGACTAAAAGGCACTATAATTTAAACATTGCTGTTGACTGTTCCCACAGAGTAGTAAAGCTCAAGAGCACTCAGGTCCAGGGGGAAGAAGAGTGATCAGTCATCACAGGTAGGTTTTGTGGATGCAGGATCACCCACATTTAGGTTGTGGTTCAAGCTGTGGGAGTAGATGTGATTATTAATGGAGAGTGAAACAGAGGATTATAAGAAAAAGATCTTCAGAGACATCCTCATTTATTCTGCTATTTAATTCACATTACCATATTTTTCTATAAAACTGAGACTCCAATCTTTTGATTTTTGGTGAATAAGACTTGAGAAAGGGGGAAAAATGAATCAAATAAAGTAGAATGTGTACCTAAAGATAAAGTCATTTAAATCATAGAATGCAGATGGGAACTTTTAAATATTACTCCTAAGAGGCCATTAGCCTAAAGACATACATATTAAATTCTGCTCAATTCAAAGACAGAAATATATTGGCACTGGTAAGGTCAATTTAATTAAAACTGGAAAAAAAATCACTCATATTTGAGATTCTGTATTTCATCTCAGTGGCCTTCATCACAGTTGTTTTAGAGAAATTCTTTGGTGTATTTTCAGAGAAAGATTTTCTCAACTACACAACTTGTTGCTTTAAAAATGTATGAGCTACCTAGTTTTATTTCCTTTGAAATACCATTTTAAACAAACTTTTTTCCTCTGCCCTATGTATTCACCAGAGGAGTTTATTTTAAATACATATCATATGTTAAATCATAGATGAATCATCAGGTAATTTACAGTATAATTTAGTTTCAAATATTTCCTTTTTTATATTGCCAAGTTTCTACTGACAGTACTTTCCTTTTGAGTTGTGCTAAAAAGGAACAAAAGGAAATAAAATCAAGGAGTTATTACTTTAGTGTTAATTGATATGAGTTATAACTACTGAAATGGGCAGTATAAGAGTGAACAGTGCAGATTTTCCGATCAAGATGGCTGTGAGGGATGAGAGGGAAAATGCTGTGCTTGCCTCCTCTTACAACAACATCAAAACTACAACTAAACTACAAAAGAACCATCATTGAGAATCTCCTGAAATCTAGCTGAACCGAAGTCCTACAACTCAGGATATACAGAAGAAGCCACATTGAGACTGCTCGGAGGGGTGGAGACACAGAACAAGCTGGTCCCACACCCATGTGTGACCATTAAAAATCCAGAGGAATATTTCGGCTGTGGATGTTCCCCCTGAAAAACAAGGGGTCCCCACTCCAGACGAGGTACCCAGCCCAGGGTTCCAGAACCAGGGAGAGAAATCCCCATAACTTCTGGCTGTGAAAACCAGTGGAGATTGTGGCTGAGTGAGACAAGGTGGCTGCAGTCCCATGTGCTCCTCTTGAAGGGACCATGCATGCACTTACTTGCTAACAATCTCACTCATTCTGAGCTAAAGAGCTGGGGCAGCAGGCCAAAAGGCACCAGGGATGTGGGGGGAAGAACTGAGTTTTCTGGCTTCAGGATTAGGGCTAAACAGGCAGCTTTCTTTCAGATAGAAGTGCTGACAGAAGGCATTGTTCCTGTGTTGAGCCCTCCCCACTCCTGGCATGCATACATAGGTGGCCACCATAGCTGAATTTCCATCAACCTGCCTGACACCATTCACCCCACCCTGGTGATTCCCTGAGCCCCCGCTCCACCTAACTTGGGGATCTACACAAGTCACTTCCAGTGTCTTTTTCATACAAATGGCCTGTCTTAGCTCATGCTTCAGACTTTCCTGAAATCTCTCAAAAGTTGGCAAAACCCAAAAAAGCAGCATCTGACTTCATCATGTCCCATACCTCTTGCTGAGCAGCCCCAAGCCTGATACTAGCAGCATCTGGCCTCAGTTCACAGCTTAGCTTCTCCCAGGCACCTCCAAGTCCAGCGTTGGTGGAAGATATCTGTGGATCTCTCTGTGGCTCATGACAGGTGGCCCCAAGAAGGGCATAGGCAGAGGATGAACTTGGACTTCAGTGGGGACCCTCCCAGGAGGCTCCAGGGCACACACCCGAGGCCAGCTTCAGACCTAGCCAAAGTACCACCCAGCTACCTCCACAGACCATACACCCAAAGGGAAGACTGGGCAGAGTCCAGAGCCCTGTTAAAATGAATCCTGCTTGTAGGGTCAGCCCCTACACAACAGCTCCTCTACTATAGTCACAGCCAGTCCTCACAACCAATCAACCCAAGGGTCAATCCCTCATGTTAATGTGCAAACAGCAAAGAAGGCTCAATTATAATACAATGGTACACACAACCCACACAAGGGACACATCTGGAACACCTGGTGCAGCTGACCACAGAGACTACTTCATGGCCCACAGCACACCTACTATATAAGGATACTTTACTAAGACCAGGAGTTATAGCAGCCCTATATAACTCACAGAAATAAAAAGGGAGAGGGATCTAAATTGGGGAGACAAAGAAACATGTCTCAAATAAATAACAGAACAGAGCTCCAGAAAAAGAGCTAAACAAAATGGAGACAAGCAATCTACTAGTTGCAGAGAAATTCAACAAAGACATAGGAATATAAAAATGGAGATAGAAAAAAAACAAAAAAAAACGAACCAGTCAGAAATAAAGAATACAATAAATGAAATAAATAATACCTTAAAAGTACTCAATAATAGATTAAATAAAGCAGAGGTTTGAATCAGTGATAACAGCAGAAAACACCCAATCAGAACAGCAACAACAAAAAGAATCCCAAACAATAAGAGCAGTTTAAGGGACCTTTGGGACAACATCAAGCATACCAACATTCACATTATAGGGGTACCAGAAGAAAAAGAAAGAGAGCAAGGAATTAAAAACGTACTTGAAGAAATAATGACAGAAAATACACCTAACCTCGTGAAGAAAACAGACATACAAACCCAGGAAGCACAGAATCCCAAACAAGATGAATCCAAATAGGCTCACACCAAGACACAGCATAATTAAAATGACAAAATGTAAAGACAAAGAGACAGTCTGAAAAGCAGTCACTTACCTACAAGGGAGTACCCATAAGACTATCACTGATTTCTCAACAGAAACTTCGCAGGCTGGAAGGGATTGGCAGGATATATTCAAAGTGATGAAAAGCAAGGACCTACAGCCAAGATTCCTCTACCCAGCAAAGCTGTCATTTAAAATTGAAGGAGAGATGAAGAGCTTCCTAGACAAGAAAATGCTAAAGGAGTTCATCACCACCAAACCAGTATTACAAGGAATCTTAAAGGAAATTTTTTAAGAAGAAGAAGGGGGGGAAAAAGATAAAAAAATATGAATAATAAAATGGCAATAACTACATATCTATCAACAATTATCTTAAATGTAAATTGATTAAATCCTCCAACCAAAAGATAGAGAGGCTGAATGGATAAGAAAACAAGACCCTTACATGTGGCGCCTACAGGAGACTCACTTCAGATTGAAAGACACACATAAACTGAAAATCAAGGGATGGAAAAAGATATTTCTTGAAAATGGAAACAAACAAACAAAATTGTGGTAGCAATACTTATACCAGACAAAACAGACTTTAAAACAAAGGCTATCACAAGAGACAAAGTCTTCCACCTCACTCAGCTACAATCTCAGCTGGTTTTCACAGCCAGAAGTTGTGAGAACTTCTCTCCCCAGCTTGGAATCCTGGGCTGAAGAACCCTGGTGTGAAGCTGGGACCCCTTGCTCCTCCAGAGTGGGGGGACCTCTGCAGCCCAGATATAATAGTCACATGTAGGTGTAGGACCAGCCCATTTTGCATTTCTGTCCTTCCTACCACTTTTGAGGTGGCATCTTCTGTATGTCCTTAGTTGTAGGGCTTCACTTCAGCTAAACTTCAGGCAATTCTCAATGATGATTGTTCTGTAGTTTAGTTGTAATTCTGATGTGGTTTTGAGAGGAAACATGCACAGAGTTTACTCTGCCATCTTGACCGGAAATTCAAGTCTGCTCAAAGACTATTCTTTACACTAAGTTTCTCAGCTTCTCTTCAGAGCTTACCTATTTTTACTTCAGTCAAAATTCATTTTTTTAATTAAAAATTGTATATCGTTTTTTGCATCCCTTCACATAGTCATTTACTTAAAATCTATGAATATCATTAATGGGCATGCAAAGCTTTAAGATAAAATGTTGTTATTGATACCAGCAGTAATATACAAGCTGTTTTGTATGGCTATCTTAAAATATTTTTTTTTCCCAAAATTAACAAATCTGACACAGGTGTTTTGGCCATCATAAAAAAATTTTAAAAAGGGCAATGACAACAAAACAGAAAAGCAAAGAGAGACAAGCTGGATAGTGCAGGTCTTGAATTTATGGTGGGATTCTTATAGAATGAAAGTCTTCAGCACTATTGCCTCAACTCAGCCAGTTTGAAAATATGACAAGAATCATCTTACGACATTACGGTACATTGTTGGTCCAACATTTTGAGATAAAGAGAAAGATATGTGTGCTGGCTCCAGTTCCAGTTTTAAACTGGTTTGCCCACTGCATTTATAAGCACATGAATAAATGCCATCTGCTCATCCATGCATCCGCCAGCATTAGCCAGGCTTTTTGTTACTGAGAGCCTGTGACAGGTGGGATTCAGGAAAGACAAGGTCCATTTGCTCTTCCCTTTCTGCATTTCCCAAGTGTGACATATAGATTAAGCAAAGAAAAGTATAACCTCTCTGTGATAATGCATTCATAAATGTATTTCCAAAAATGATTGTGTCATGACAAAATGATAATTTTGTTGTTTCAGATTTTAAAATATAGAATATGAGTGAGAGAGAGAACATGTAAGAGAAATAACTGAAATCTATGACTAATTAAATCAGTAAAAGTACAAAGATGGAGTATGAATGATAAATATACCTTGTAATTTAACAATGATAAACAGAACTAGCTATTATGAAACCTGTCATATCTATTTTTCTCAAGGGGGAAATCATAATCTCAAAAAGTAATTCAACACATCCCCATTCAATAGTCTCACCTCTTGAATTAAAATAATACAATTCAGAACACAGCAATAACCTGTTTGGGATCATAAGCAGATAAATCAGTTAATCCTTTACTTCTTTCTTAGGAGCTCCTCCATTGTGTGTGTGTGTGTGTGTGTGTGTGTGTGTGTGTGTGTGTGTGGTGTACATTCAACCTACCAAGTTGAGTAGCTGGAATTTTAGAGCTGTAGTTTGAGAGGGGAGTGTGAAGAGTTGATGGTTTGCGTCAGTTCATGCTAGTTTTAAAGAACCAACTTGCAACCTGGAGATCAGAAAGGTTTGATAAATAGACTGAAAAAGAGAGGCTGCAGGTGTGAAAAGGCAAGTGCTCTTTCCCACTGCCTGGAGAGCTCTCTCAGTCCCTGCACCAATCTCAGCTCAAAAGCAGCTTCTTCAAACCACTTTCCCTGAGTCCGCTAAATCCCCTAGTCCGAGTTAATTTGCTGTTAGATGCTCCTTTCTTTCTCATCATTTATCTCAGTTCATAGGATGATTAGAACAAAATGTATAAAGCTTGTTGGGGGAAACAATGTATCTTGGTTATTGAGCCACTGCCTCTCCTTTAAATATTGAAACAATATTCAAATGATTAAAAAATCCACAGCTAATGGTACAATCTGGCCTAGATTTTAAATTTGCTCCTCATCACAAAAAAACAAAGGCAACAATGCTAAGAGAAGATGTAGAGAGTAAGGCTCCCTTTCACAATGCAAAACAAAATTTAATGTTCCCTGACATTACATGATAGGAAGAAAAGCTACTCTGGAGAGAAAAAAAGGCAGGTGTGTGACACACTGAAGTCAAGTCAACTTTAGTATTAACTTTGCTCCTTTTGTATTTCTGAAGGATATAATGGCTCAAACTCACCTCACTGCAAGACAGATAAAGAGAAGGGGAAAGAATGAGGAAAGAAAGAGGGGGAAGGAGGGAAGACAACAGAGGGGAGAGTAGGGTGCAGAGTGTGGGGTAGAAAGCAGATGGTAGCCCCGGTAGAAGAGGACAGCAATGCTTATCTTATTTAGTGACTGCTGGCCTTCCTTGACCTCATCACGGTGGCTCAGCAGAGTGACCCTCCAGGACCAGAGCAGGACAGGTCAAAGCTGCATAATAACAGTATCTTCCTCACGGCATTGCTACGAGCATTAGATTTACTGAAGTTCAAGTTCCTAACACAGTTCCTGGAACAGTAAGCTCACAAGACATAAGCTCTCAAAAAGTACAGTTCATGTTACCTAATTAGAGACCTGGGGTTTGTTTCACAATAAATGTTAGATACCATTATCGTTATTGAGGTTCTTGGTTTTATTATTCTAGTGCAGTGAATGTCTTTGAAAGTGTCACTGAGATAAAGGGGGTTTGTCTGACTACACACATCAAAACCAAATGAGGCACAAATAGGAGTTTGCAGCAAAGAAAGTAAGGGTTTATTTAGGGAAATGGAGCCAAGCCCAGAGACACAGGTGAGCTAGTGGTTAGGGGCTTGGCATGGTGCTGGGATTTGACCGGTCTAACTGAGGTGAAGTAAGGATAATGAATCGTTTGTTCAGGTCTTAAGGGCAGGTCTGATCAATTCCTGGGTCTCTCTGTCCAGCCCCATGGGACATAGCATAGGGTCATTCCACCCCAGGACTCAGGAGCTGAAACGTAACTTAGGTCAAGGTGTTATCTTTAGCTGCCAGAGGTCTGGACTGGGTGACCATTGGTCAAATTCAGGGTACTACTGACTTCTGCTGCCTCGGGGAATGCTGGTTATCTGGGCAAAAGGCTGGGTCTCTGAGGGGCATAGAGAGAAAGACTGATGTGGTTTCTAGAGCTAGGATTTAAAACTAAGTTTAATCAAAGTCATAAGGACCTTCAGTTTCAAAAGATGGGATTATGCCCTTGGTTCACTGCTCCAAAATCATCAAATCATTGAGTAACAATAAGCAACATTTAAAGTAAAAACTGAAAATCTGTCTAAACAAGCTCACCAGGGATCATTAATTGGCTGATAATAAAAGTACAAAAGCAAGTAAACTACAAATTTTTAAAAAGTGTGTTATTTATATGTACACTGATTATAGGAAATTCAGACAATTTTTTTTTTTTTTTTTAGCTGAGCCATCCTGCTACCTGTTGGCAGCTCAGCGGCTGCTCAGCTCGGGCTGGACTCGAACCGCTGTTGCTCAGAGCTCAAACTCTTGAGCGAGCTCTTAACCAACTGAGCCACTCAGCCGGCCCTAAAATTCAGACAATTTTGACAAGAATCATCTTTTCCTTTAGATAATGAGCTTATAAAATAAACTTATATAATTTTTGAACTAGAGTCTTTTCTATGTGTTTTATATTCTAGGATGTAGGTCATGCAAAGAAGTCAATGATACCTTTTCTGAATTACAATATGGTATACAATATTGAGCTTAAAATATATATTTTCCTCTGTTCTTAGTTTTGAGAACCAACTAATTAGAGATTGTTCAAATATACTGAAAATAGGAAGATGTTTTGTACTGTGTTGTGATTATTGTCATCTGATAATAAGCACAGATAATATTTGGTTGATATTAAAAATAGGTAATTAGAAATTACTGTCCTTTTTTTTTTTTGCATTTTGTTTTACTGCCATTTCTATAAGGGTGAATTTTGCCTCAGTTTGAAGATCTTTTTACCATTCACTTAATTTAGGCAGGCTTTTGTTGAAAGTAATGAGAAAACTTAAAATTTTAAGTATTAATTACATTGTAAACAATCATTTGTTAAACAAAATTTAAGCTTATATCTAAGAGTTCTAAGCTAAGTAAATAAACTATTTGAAAAAAAAATAGCCCAAACTGCTGAATAATTCATAAACTGTTTCTGAATTAAGTCAACTCAACATAAAATTCAATGGACAAATATAATTTTGTCTTCAAAATTAAATTATTCAGAAACATACTTTTCATAAAATTACATAAATCTCAAAAATATTTCCACTAAAATTAAATGGACAAAATATAAAGACCTAATAAGTAAGCAGTGGTCTAAGCATTTAAATTTGATGGTTGCCACTTGTCAAATGTTTACAATTAGCTAATTAACAACTTCCATTTTTTTTTTCAGGACATTGCTTTGTATGTACAGGCTACACTGGAAACACAGTGTCGGGGGCAGCAATGCTGGTAATATTTTCTTTCCAAGTAAGTTTGGATCATCCTTTGAGACCTAAACCCAGGAATGTAAGCAGACATCTGAATGAAATAGGAGCAGCAAGCTGAAAATGGTGCTTAATCCAACTTCTTTTGCTCACACCCTTTAAGGCAATCCAAATCAAAAGAGTTCATTAAAAAAGAAAAATCTCAGCAAGCAGCCTGATAATAGTTCATGCTACAAGTCTTTTATTTTACTAGTGGGAAATTGAAAAGAATTTGCCCAACACAGTTAAAAAATTGAGTTTCTTTGGTTTCTATGTTCTGATTTCATTATTGTTTTTTTCTTCTCTAGTTGAAAACATCCTAGATTCTGTCTTGCCAGTCTAATATCAAGCAACAACATTTTATACTTAAAATGTTATGCACATACTCTTACAAAAGCAATCCCAATTATTATTCAAACTCCACAAATTCGTGAAAAAATTACTGTATCTAATTTTACCATGATTAATTCATTACTGTACAAACATATATCAGGCCACTATCCCCATAAAAATATTTGATAAAATAGATCATCATCCAACTATAAGGAACTTCATAAAAATTTTGTCAAGTGTTAGTATTCTGATGTTTATTAGGCAGCAATTGACAAATATATTTTTATATAGTTGAAAGTCAAATGTTAAGATATATATATATATGTGTGTGTGTGTGTGTGTGTGTGTGTATAATAAAAACCTCAATTAAATCTGTGTTGTACTGAAACCAACATAGACACTTCACTACAGTTATTTAGCTTCATGCTTTATTGCTTATAGCAAATTTAACAAATGGCAAGTGCCAGTTGTAGCTCCTGTGCTTCACTCTTGATCTATAACCCTTTTTTCTTCTTCCCTTGCATGTATTGTGGATAGAATTGGAACCTGCACTGTTAGATCTATTTATTGAAGGTAATGAGGAAACTTAAAATTTTAAGTATGAATTACATTGTAAACAACCATTTGTTGAACAAAATTTAACTCTGAGCAGGCAATGTGTTATTTTTCACCAAGGAGACATGGTAGGTATTCTAAATACTTGTGAATTATGGTCAACCAAGAAAAAACAAAGTCATGATCACCAAAATTATTTTTATGTATCTGAATACCTTTACATTTAAAAAAAAAAGAAAATTTATTGTTGTTCAAAACTTAGCGTGAACTTGACATAACCGTGATACGCAGTCTGAGAGAACTGGGTCCACCATAGGACTCAATGACTGGTTATCCCAAGATAAGTGGCACAAGGGCTTTTCTTTGAGCCCAGCACTGACCCACGCAGTCCAGGAAGCCCAGTGGGCTTCTCCCCTAGGACAGCGAAAGGCAGGAGCCCGCCTGCAGCTCAAGATGGAAGCTTGGTTTCAACTCAAACTCAGTGTGTGAAAAAAGCTGTAGTCTCTACCACGCCCAAATATTGAGCCCAGAATTGTTGCATCTGCTTATCTACAAGCCAATCATTAATATAAAGAGACAAACAAGGTAACATTTTGGTGAAATTCAATGAGTACCTGCTGGGTCACACGTGAACTAACTCTCTAGGGGTAGTTAGCTTTACAGTTTATGGGCTGACTACAGGTAGGAGGAAGCCTTGAGAATTATGAAGATACGATGTGGTCCGAAGCAGCTCCTGTGGCAGGGTGAGCAGAGACAGGGGCTGGGGGCACCTTGGACTGGCAGCCAAACATGTGGGAACCCATTGGCACCTGGATGCCTTGCACAAGAGCTGAAAATTCCTACCGAGCAGGCATAATGGCAAGATTAGGATGCCCCAACTGTTTAGAAGGAATAGATTTTATTTCTGGCAAAGAAACTCAAACAGGGAGCTGGTGGCAAGAGGTTAGCCAGGATGTGTGTTGTCCAGGTCATGAAACTCAGGACTCCAAAGAACATATGCATGTGTCCCCAAATAAGACTCGGGGTGAGGGCCGCCTCTTGAGCACTGATGGCCTACCAAGAAAGACCTGCAGTTATGGGACAGTTGAATGCAAATAAATAAGAACATGAATAAATGAACAAATAACCTGCCCCTTTCCTTGCTTGACTCCTTTACTTCTTTCAACTTCTTTCAATTTATAGAAAAATAAGGTCTGTGCCTGAGATGGCAGAGAGGGAAAATGTGAGAGGTCACACTAGATGTTAGCAGTTGGAGAACAATTAAGGCATTTATACTTCCACTGAGTTCAACTTATTTAATAATCTGCTTCCATCAAGAAAAATAATAGATGACTCAGAGTGCTAAATCTTACAATTTTCCTGAAATTAGTATTTTAATATTTCTAAACTAATTAATGGTTTGAAAAATATTTATGCTAGTGACATTTTCTAGGTAATAAACAAAATTATTTTCTCTACACCATAATCACAATTATTTGGTATTACTTTCGTTCATTCTTTCTAGGCGTTATACAAGGAGGATTATCAAAACAATTTAACAGAGGCTAAAAGTTAAAAAACCAAAAAAGTGACTAGGGGTGAATATAATAGTTTATACAGAGATGATATTTCTCACTTTTTTTTTCTTGAAATGGAAGAAAAATAGTGTAATGAGGCAGGATTATTTGCTGAAAGTAACTCCCTAGGTATTAGATGAAAAATCATAATTATTATAATATAGTATTATATTAGGTCAACAAGGCTCAATGTTACATATTCTTTAGTATTAAAAAAAACTTTACTGTGGACTACTATGTATGTGATACCATCTATTAATAAAGTCACATTTATGCCTAAATGGCACAAAAATTTGGAACTAGGACCCAGTCCATCTGGGTTATTTGCTATCTGTTCGAATTTAACGATGCAAACTAGTTTTCTTTCTTTGTCATTGGAAGCTGGGGATTTTGATTGGTTTTTCTAATAAAATATAAATATATTAGCAGTAACATTGTAGTAAATTTATTTATTTTTTTTTTTAGCTGAGCCATCCTGCTACCTGTTGGCAGCTCAACAGCTGCTCAGCTCACGCTGGACTCGAACTGCTGTTGCTCAGAGCTCAAACTCTTGAGCGAGCTCTTAACCAACTGAGCCACTAGGCCGGCCCTAACATTGTAGTAAATTTAACATCTAATATATTTAATCAAGCATGTCTATGTGTTCATGGTGAAGGAGATCAATTCACCGTAGCCAGATCTCCTGAAGCAGAATTCTTTGTTGTTCTTTACAAACTAAGTGTGAGGACTGGAAGTCCTAAGTGTGTGGAGGCAGGAGTTCCTACCACGTAGGGTGAACAGAGAGTGAGCTCACAGAGAGCGAGCTCACAGAGAGCGAGTCTCTAGACTCTGATTTGGGGTTTATATTCCTGAACCTCAATGCAAACCGTCTCTGTACCTGGTAACTCTTAGTGTGCAATCTCTCAGATGTGAATTCTTCAGGGAAGAACCCAGGCCCCAGCTGCAGTGCAGGAAGGGTTCCATCTACCAATTCTGAGAGGTTTCAGAGGCGACACAGGAGCCCACCGCTTCCTCTGGGGAAGTTTGGACAACCCCTGTATTTCTAAACGATGAAATATAACTTATCATGGATATCTAAACTATGGCTTAAGTCTAATTTGTTTTGTCATTTATAGATATAATTTAGTCAGCAATCCTTGGCTGACCTTAGTCAATAGCAGAAAAGTATTTATATCAGCACTTATATGCAGAGGGCACAATTCTATGTATTTTAAATATGTTCCCTTATCAAATCCTCAAAACTCAATGAATTAGATACAAATATTTTTCCATTTCCACATAGAGTGTTGTCTACAGTCACACAGCCAAGATTTGTCCCCGCTCTTGACCACTATCCTAGGAATTACCACCCAGTGTGCCAATTTCTTTCTACTTTTTCTTCTAAACTGGATTTTTCATTTAAAATTTCTGCATATCTTCTGGAAAATTCATAAAACAAACATCAGAAATAACATGTTTGATATTCTATTTGGGAGACATAATAATCAATAAAAATCAAAGCTGTCAAAGTTATCATCCTGCATTTTCCACAGACTACTTTTTAAGTTTCATACTGTGATATAAATCTTCACTTCATTTTAACAGAAACTGAAAAGGTTTGAGGAAATTAAGTTTTGAACAGGTAGCAAGGTTATAAGTGCTGGCTGAGGCTTACTTTAAAATAGTCTTCAAGAGAAATAAAAAATAAATGATATTGTTCTTTCTGGCTAAAAAGAACAATGAGGCTTCATTCTAAAGTCCATCAAAGAAAATTATTTGTTGGATGTCTTCTTTTATCGTCATTTCTTTTCTTAGTGAAAATGCATCTTCAACTTTAGTTATTGACTTGATCTTAGTGTTACCCAAAGATGAGGTGATGTCCACCTCATTTATTTACAAAAATATCTATCGATGTTCTTACTGGTCAATAATAAAATAGGCTGACTCTGCAAGAAAACTATAAGGAATTGCCTTGTGTACCCTTTCCAGCTCTTCCACCTTGGAGGAAAGCTGTCACTGGTGTATCTGCAAAGTCAGTTTCATGAAAACAGTGGTAAGGATCTGTGAATTGGAAAACATGACTAATACTACTGACAATTCACATCTCCCTGCCTGAGACTTAAAACTATAAATTAATAAAATATTTTAAAATCCCCAAATCAAAATCATTTTCATTAATGTATTCTCAAACACTTGAAATTTCTTCACTCCCATTTCTATATGGTGCTTTTATATTAGATATTTGAATGAATCACACAAGTTCATATTCAGAAATCTTAATTTTACTACCTCTGTTGGTTATTTCTAAATTCATAATTCTCCATCTTCAGGTGAGCAGGATAACATTTTCCTTTCTGTTCTGCACTTTATTTGCATTTTAGTTAATTTCCTTCTCTAATTCCCTCTTCTCTGCTAGTGGTATATTTTGTTCTTCTCCAGTTAACTTCCTGATGATGAACTGTGAGTCTCTAATACTTCTTACAGCCACTCCACTTAGCTCACTGCTCTGTACTCTGCTTTTTGCCAACAACTGACGGCCCTCACTTCCTCCTATCCCTCCCCCACCTCTTGAAAAAAATCCAGGAGATGTCAAGTGCTTGGTCAGTCCATTTAACCAGGACATCGATTTTTTTACTGGTCAATAACGGAACAGGATGACTCTGCAAGAAAACTAATAAGGAACTGCCGTGCGAACCCTCTCCAGTACATCCATATTTATTAGTGATAACACATTTTTTTTTGAGAATAGTATAGTAACAGTGATGCTCCTCTTTTAGGTGATGGTGGAATGTTATATAAGCTACATAATAAGTAGTGACATAAATAACACTTAATCATTGGTATTCAGATTGGTGTGAAAATTCACTTGCAATACAATATTTCATTAGTGCAAGTTTTCTATGACCTTACACATAATTTTAGAACACTGTATCAGAGTTCTTTGAAAAATATATATATAATTTGCTATGTTACACCCTAAGGAGTTTTATAAAGCTAGATTATAAATATCTTCCATGATAACGTCACCCCTGAAACTGGAAATATTGCATAATTATTCCTTTGTTAAAATGACTAGGGATAATATATCTCCCAGATAAGCTGTCAATTATGCCATGGAATGAGCCAAACATCCTATAGGCACCACAGGCGGTGAGGCAGGTGGCTTGCACTGCATGGACCTTACAGACCATCGGTGATCTGGAGTGTTCACACTTCCCTACATTTCTAATTATGGTATCTATTTGATGCGTTTAGGTATGAATTAAAAGATTAACATTCTTCCCTTCTCCATTTGCAATGAATGTTAATGACTTTGAAACCAGTTTTTAAATGATTAAATTTCCATTGTCAGTCGTTCTGCCTTTTCTTTTGTGTTTATCTTTGTCACTATTGTAGTCTTTTTAGCATAAGAAAAAAAAAAAGCATGTGTCTCCTTTGGAATATACTGAAACTGCCATCCTTGGCTTTCATCAAAGGATGTTATCATGAATAACAGCCTTTCCTTGATATTTGCACCCTGTGCTGCCTTTGGGTGACACCTGAAGTACATTAATTTCTTGGCAAAAACTAACCAGAACAATAAAATGTGTGTGAAGAAAAAGTAGCAGTGTGGAAGACTCCCTCATGGTGAGGCATGAGCTGACCCCACTAAATCTGGGTTCTTTCCATACTGTATGAATTCTAAGACAATATACGCATACACTCCTGCTTTCAGGACCCTCCTGTTTACTCTCTTACTCTATTCTCCCATCCTCCCATCTACTCTTTAAATGTGGGTGTATTTCAAGGCTACAGCATAACACCTTCACTGCTCCTACTGCCCCCTCTCTCTGGGACCCATAACCCCTCTTTTCACATGTCTTCAACTATCATCCATATGCCAACAACTCTTATATCAATCAATATTTTCTGACAGTTCTTACCCCCCAGCTTTACAGTCATTTATCTAACTGCCTATCAAATGCCTCTCTGACCACATCCTAGTGCTATTCTCAACTCCTCTTGTCCAAAACGGAGCTCCCCCGATATGATATCCTAATATTGCGCTAGGTGACAAAAAGTCGTAAAATGATTTGCATCAAGCCAGAAACATGAAGGTCATCCTTAAAACTTCAGACTCATTCTAGCTCTTGCATTATGAATAAATTTCCAGATAATTGCACATTTTCTAAATATAACCTTGTATCTATCATCTTTTCCCCATCATTGCTGCCACTGCCCTTGTCCAAAGATAACTGACCTGACACTTATGTAGCACGACATGTGCTGAGCATTTAAATATATTGAATCATGTAAATCTTTATTTGTATATGTTAGATACTATCATTAATCTCATTTTATGTTTTATTATTATTTATTGAGGTTGAACCAAATAGGTACTTTGAGCTACAGGAATGGCAATTTAGTAAAGTTAAACCTAGTTGTCCAATTATCTTTAAGATGAGCCCCAATATCAAATGTTCACACAAACGTCCAACACATGAGACAATCTAGATCCCATCACAGCTGAGTGGTAAACTGCAGGATATCCTTGCCATGAAACATTACTTAGCAATAAAAAGAAGGCACGGCTTAGAGTAATACAGGTGAATCTCAAAATAATTGTGCTGAGCAAAAGTAGTCAGACAAAAAACAGGGCATACTGTGTCATTCTATTAATTAAAAAATTCTAGAAAATGCTAATTAATCTATAGTGACAGAAAGCAGCCCCATAGTAGTAAGGAAATAGAAATGGGTGTGGAAGAGGGAAAGATTATAAAGGACAAGAGCAAACTTTGGGGGTAAGTGGTATGGTTTGGAGTAACTGGTATGTTAACTATCTTAATTGTGGCAATGATGTCACAGATAAACATAGGTCAAAATGTATCAAATTGTTTAATTCAAATATGTGCAGTTTGTTTTGGTCAATTATATTTTATTAAAGTGGTTAAGAAAAAAAATAGAGAAAATGTTTTAATCAAAACAGAGCTTAAAGAAAATAACACCTGGAGGGCCTAATATTGTGGTTTAAAAGGGTACTAGCAAAACAAACAAACAAACAAACAAACAAACAAACAAACAAAAGGCATAAATTGTGGAAAGGAGTAAGCAGAACTGCCGTTGTTCACAGCCAACATGGTGTTGGGGGTAGAACACATTATGGGATTTATAAAACCTATAATTATTGACAAATTTATTTAGCAAGGTCAACCTAAATTAATTTTATATCTCTATAAGAGACATAAACAATTTGAATTCAAATTTTAAATAAATTCATTTTTTAAACAATTAAATGTATCTCATCGAGTACATATGAGTAAATTTAACAAAAGATGTGCAAAACTTAAACAGTATGAAACAGTGTTGAGAGATGTTAAAAACCTAAATAAATGCAGATAGATACCATGCTCCTGGTTTGGAAAATGTTGGGATATCAACTGTCCCTATATCGATCTATAGATTTAATGCAATCTCATCAAAACCCCAGCAAGATTCTTTGCTACAAATTTATAAGTTGATTTTTAAAAGGCTATGGTGATACTGAGAACCTAGAATACCCAAATCATTTTGAAAAAGTAGAACATATTTAGAGCAGTCTGACTTCCACAACCTTATTTTGAGATTTATTAACAGGCTACAGTAATAAAGACAGCTGGGAACATATAGATCAATGAATCATAAATGACCCAGAAAGTAACCCATACATACATAGGCAACTGATTTTTCACAAAAGTGCCAATGTAATTCGATGAAAAAATTAAAGCCTTTTCAACAAATGGTACCAGAAAAACTAGAAAAAAACAAGCTACAATTTTTCCTTACATCATACAGAAAAATTAATTAAAAATGTATCATTAAACTTAAAATAATCCATACCTATAAATCTTCTAGCAGGAAACATAGGAAAATTTTTTTTTTAGTATGTTAGGCTGAGATGTCTTAGCTGAAGCATAAAAAGAAAAGAAATGATAAATTGAACTTCATCAAAAATCAAAACTGGTTTCTGGTGAAAAGGCATGCTACAGATGAGACAAAATATCCTAATACATGTATCTGACAAATGACAGGTGTCCAGAATATATAGTGTCTACAACTTAGTAAGACAGCCACTATATTTAAGTGGGTGGGCAAGAGATACAACTAAGCACATCTCAAAAGAACCATGAACTGATGATGAGACACATGGATGAATCTCAAAAATATTTTGTTGAGAGGAAGAAGACTCAGAAGAGTGCACACTCTGATTCCACTAACATGTAATTCTAGAAAAGCAGAGCTTGTCTATGCTCCAGAAAGCAGATAGGGTTTCATGGGGACAGGGACCTGGAGGGCAGTGCACACTCAGCTACACAGGAGACAGGGGAGCAGGCTACTTGTGGCGGAGGGGGGGGGGAGAATATTCTCTATTTTGGCTTTGAGTAAGTGTGTGCTGGGGGATGACGTATTACATGGTATATAGTATATTTGCCAAACCTCACCAAAATGTGCTCTTAAAATGGGTGCATTTTTCTTTATGACATTATACATTAATAAAGTTAATTTTAAAGGAAAATGTGCCTATGATTTTTTTTGTATAAATTAAAACAGTAGAAAGCATGCAGAAAACTATAGTAAAATACAATAAATTGTAGGGAGAGGAAAGAGAAAACTTCTACTTGAAGTATTAAAAGGATGTCTTTTAGCTTTTTTTCTTAAGGATTTAGATGCTGCCCATATCATAACAAATGACGAATGAGCACATGCACCTCGGCCCAATAAGAGTTGTCTTTGTCTTCCAGACCTGTGGGGCTTGACACTCATGTATCCTCCCTTGTCCAAAGTGTCACTGTGACAGCTGCAGTCAAGGCGCTCATGGCTCAGACAGAGCGATGTTTGTGTCCCCTCCCCCGCTCTAGGGAATGCTTTTGAGTTTTTGGAATATGAAGTTCAGGTTGTATCTGTAACAAGTAAGGATGATAAAGAGAATATACTAGCATAACAACCCCAAGCTCTCCCTGGCAGCAGTTAACATCAGTCCTTATCTGGATAAAATGTCCTTATTTTTGAAGCACTCATTGAACTTGTACTGATCTCCCAACACAGCACTCAGTAGATTGGGATTATTCTAATATGGTTTCATGGAAATAAATCGCCAGGGAACAGAAAAGTATAAAATCTTTAAAATGAAAGACTTGTATTCTCCGGCACCACTGATTTAATGTATTAATGGATTTTGACTGCTGTACCTAAGTGTTTTTCCTCTAGCTATATTTTATTATATTTGTAATTGAAAAGGGTCTGTCAACATGGTAGCCCTTAAGAATACATTGTGTGATCATTTCAACAATTATGGAGAGGCTGGTAGGGGCGAGAGATTTTTGGCAATAAACTTTCACTGTGTCTGCCTTTCTCCCAAGCCTCCTTGTACTTCCATACTACCAGCTATTTTTCAGTGGTTAAAATTAAATCCCAAGCAACAATTTACATCAAGGTCTTTCTTTATAGTCTAAGAAGTCAAGCATCAGCCTGGTGAATAAGAAGTGCATTTTTTCAGAAAGGTAGGCAAATGTGCCAATGTAACATGGTTAGAAGTCCGGAAATAAATCAAATATGTTAGTAATTCAATGTAGGATAAAAGTGACACCCATGGCGGTGACCAAATTCTAGACATAAATAAATACAGAACCATATATCTATGTGGAAAAGATGGATTTAGAGCTCTGTCATACTCTTTACACTAAGTTATTTCCAAATGGACTAAAATTCAAATGTAAAATAATGGCATAAAAGCTCTGGAAGACCACGTGGGAGACCCCAAGACAGCCAACAGCCCACAGCACACCGCGGGTAAGGCCCTTCTAAAGACCAGGCAACAGCCAGAAACAGCCAAGGAAGATGACTACAGTAATTAATGGCAACCATAGAACTTTAAGAATCTGCACTTAAAAGTGGAAAAATTTGATAAACAAATATAAAAGAAAAGTGACAAAAAATTGAAACCGTACCAGAGGTGCAAAAATACAAAAGTTGAATGTCCTGTTCTGTTTTGCAGAGGCTGTCATGAATTTTGCACTTTCATATGATGCTGGTGGGAGTAACAATTCCATTTTAATGGAGGAAATTTTGTGAATATTTTTCAAAATAACAGAGACATATACTGCTCAACCTGGAAATTTCATGTGGGAATATATCTTACAGATACATATCCACATACTTGCAAAATGACCTTTGAATATTCATTGCAAAATTGTGTTGGCAAAGACTGAACAAAAAACTTACATATACATCAATAGGTACTGATTTTCCTTAAATTATGATAATTTAAATTAAAATAATTTAATTCAGTTAATTTTAATTTTAAGCAATTTAAAGATAAATAAATTATGCTAATTCACAATGACTTGTGGGATTGTTAAAAAAAAAAGAAGGAACTCCTCTGATACAGAGTTCCAAGATATATGAAATACAGAAAGCAAGATGTAGAACGTTGGTTTAATGTGTTTCCTTAAGTGTAAATGGTGAAGAAATAAGACTCTATACTCATATTTACTTGTGTATTGAAAAAGAAACTCTAGATGAACAAATGAAATCAATAATGATAGTTTCGTGGATAATATGCCAGGTCTAACAATTAAGTTAGAGAACTCACCCTAGAAAAAGTGCTACATGCCTCATTGCTGAATATCACTATGGTCACCTTCGAAGTGTTCCCCTTGGAAGGCTATGTACCAATGCCAGCACCTAGTCCACCCTTCAAAGTAACTTTGGAACTCTGTGGAATGGCCATCACAGCTGTCATTGTATTACCCTTGATGTCCTGAATGACATCAAAATGTCTTCCTTTCAATATTTCCTTTATCTTTGGGTAAATAAAAAAGTCATTGGAAGCCAGATCAGGTGAGTAAGGAAGGTGCTCCAATACAGTTATTTGTTTACTGACTAAAAACTCCCTCACAGACAGTGCTGTGTGAGCTGGTGCATTGTTGTGATTCAAGAACCATGAATTGTTGGAGAAAAGTTCAGGTCGTTTTTGTTTAACTTTTTCATGCAGCCTTTTCAGCACTTAGAAATAGTAACTTGGCTAACTGTTTTTCCAGTTGGTACAAATCCATAATAATAATGCCTCCAATATCAAAAAAGGTTAGCAACATCACCTTGACTTGATTTGGACTGATGGAACTGAAACATTTTTGGTCATAGAGAATTGGCTGATTTCCATTGTGCACTTTGATGCTTTGTTTCAGGGTTATATTAGTACACCCATGTTTCATCACCAGTAATAACACAGCCAAAAACATCATCTTGCTTCTCCAAAAGGGCTTGGCAAATTTCCTTTGCTTTTGTTCATCAGTGCGCTCCTTTAGGACCATTTTTGCACACACCTTTCTTTTTGATTTTTATAGATTTTATTGGGGAATTGGGGGGAGGGAACAGCATTGGGGGATCGGGGAAGGGGAACAGACAAGTTGCTGTCCTTTTGTTCTTCAGTCTAGTTGTGGAGGACGTCGCTTCACTGGCCCATGTTGGTATTGTGATCATTGTGCTTTTCCCGGGTGAGGCAGTCGCTCGCCGGCCACTGGATGGCTGCTCACGGCAGCTCACACTATCTGCTGGCCACTCACGGTAGCTTACGGCAGCCCACTGCAGCAGGGACTGCAGCCTATGCCATCGCCGGCTACTCACAGCAGCCCAGCTCCAGGTAGAGCTGTTGTTCACCATCTTAGCTGTAGAGGGTGCAGCATCACTGGCCCTCATGTGAGATCCAAACCGGTGGCACGGCTGCTCAGAGCTCGTGCTCCCAAGCTGATGACTCCTAACCAACAAGCCACTTGGCCAGCCCTGCACACACCTTTCTCAAGCCAAGATTTTCAGTTAAGAGTTTCCTGTTTCTGTATCAATGTTTACTTAGTCTGCTATGCTTCTCACAGTCAGCCAATATTTTGACACACAATTCAACAAATTTTTGCAATGTTTTCATTAGTTCTGCTTGTTACTGGCCGCCCTGACCTCTCTTCACCAGTGACACATCCTCTCCCCTCAGAAAAAGGTTTAATCCATTTGTACACCGCCGTTTTCTTCATGGCATTATCCCCATAAAGTTGGACTAACATGTCCTTGATTTCACTTCCACTCTTGCCAAGTTTAACAAGAAATTTAATGTTTGTCCATTGCTCTAATTCAAGCTCAGACATTCTCACAATGGCACACAAAAACATGCAACAATAATGAACACCACTCAGCAAGACACCACCACACGTCGACACGAAGACAATTGTAAGACACTGATATACCAAGGTTATGAAACCTTATCAAGTTGTTTGTACAGTGCTGCCAATGTAAGTGCATGGTGGCAAGCTTGCAAACTTAATTTTTAGACCTCGTATATAGACGATGAGCAAGGTGGGAAAGGGGCTGAAACATGTACTGAAAAATTAGTTTTCTCCTTTTAGCATCAGATGTATAAATTTGTGGGCTGGGCTTACCTCAACCCAGCATGAACTGCCCAGACTCAACTGCTCCTTCAGGGTGCCCCATCAGCTCAGGCTCCCTCCCTTTGCTCCTTGTGATGAGAACCTTGGCCTTGGATTGGACCATGTGGGACTAACACTTTCTGCCTTCTCTTTGACAGCCAGGGTACGGGGTGCAGTACCTGAGTTCAGCCAAATCTATATTCCACCTTGAAAATGAATCCTGAGCAAGGTACAGGGGCTGATGGGAAACCATTCACAGCAATAGCAAGGTACCCAACAAGAGTCCAGCAGTGTGAAGCAGTTACGGAGTGGTGACAGTACCAGCAGCAGTGTCCTACATCCCATCGCCAGGCCCATCATCACTGCTCCCACTGGGTTTTACACATTAAGGTCCTCAGGCCTCCCTACACTCGTCTCTATGAGTATTCTTCCTATAAGTGCCATTTCTGTTTCAGGTAACCAGTTGACTTCTTTCACCTGCCTCACACTGTTATAGTGCTTTAATGAATTTCTTTTTTTACTTTCTTTGCCATTGGGCTTCAAACTTCCTTCAGGAAGTTAGTCGTTTTCAATTCCCATAGGGCGTAGCACTGTGTTTCTCAACAGGAAATCACAGATAAAATGGATTAAGTCAGTAACTCAGAGGTCAATATTGAGACTAGTGCTTTTATTCATTGGCAGTTAAAAACCTTCAAAATAACAAAGGGCTTCCAATGTCTAAGCTCTGAGTTTATGCAAATTATGATTTTTCTGTGAGCAGATTTGGTCCCAATCTCTAATCAAATAACAGATTGAATAATTTAACATTAAGAAACAAGGTTAATACTGAGAAGGCACTGAATTACTTTTGCTTAAAATAAAACATCAGTATAGCTGTTCCTAAAAATACATTTAATACGAAAATGAGTGCAAAATTTTTCAGAAATAAATTCTTTTAAAATTATAAATTTTACATTTTAAATGAGTCTCATTTAAATGACTGTTAATATAAACCCTGGTCATTTCATTTTTCTTACATGGAGAGGATAACCTGTATTATATAATTTTTCATTCAGTTTAACAATGAAAGAAATGTATTTTCAAAGAAGTATTCCTTAAAAAAGTATTTTTTACTTTACACCTGGCAACACAATGAAAACCCTTACTGGAATTTTATATTCCCAGAAACCATCTTTTTCTGTGTCAATACAAATTCCAGAATGTTACAGAAACAGATAATTTCCACCATCATTCAATTATTTAAATAATATATTTTACATAGCACTAATCATCTTCAACCAGCATACCACTGGGAAATGGAAAGCAAACATGAAATTGACTTGATTAATGTATTAGAACATTGTAAAATCACATTTTCCCCCTTGACAGCATTCACTGTACCTGTAGTTCCCCTTGTTTTCATTAGATGCTCTCATGTCGACAATACTGATGTGACAATTTGAATAACACCCCCTTAAAACTGCAATGTCTTTATCCATAAAAATATATCATATGCCTCACTAGAAAGCTTTCTCAAGTTATATATTATCAAATATAATTATTAACCATTAAATTTCTCGATGTGCCACGTGAAAGACAAAAGGTAAGAGCCATAGTCACTTCTTTAAGGGTTAGATTGGCTTTGCTTCAGGGCCTCTACTCTGTCACTCTCAGGATTTTGAATACCAATGCATTATAGTCTCCAAAACTGAAGAAGCAAATATCTCCTTGCCTGTTATTTACACAGCAAACAATATTGAGGTTTAATTTTTATCATTTTCCATAATATCCTTCAAATAAAGTAGCCAAACAATTTTATGTATAAATAGGTACTAAGAAATTTCAATACCCAACAACACTCTCCAGGAAAAAAATGAAATCAATTTAAATAGTTGAGCTAGGACTACACTTTCAAAATCACTCATTTCTGTAGGCAAATTTCCCTACTAAATTACAAATAGTTATTTTTAGCTTTAGCCTTCTATAACACTGCCTGAAAATACCCTTTTCTTGGCTAAGTTTGGTGTTTTCTGTTGTTTTTGTAGGAGTTCCTTCTGTATCCTATCCATTCAGGAACTTCTTAAAACTGTCAGGATCAAAGGCTTACAATTTACTTCTATAAAGTATTCTTTTCTTGCACCTTAATATTTTGTACATCAGCTTAATTCTGCTTGTTGTGTTGGATCTACAAAACTCAGAAACAAACTATTTTATTTTTTGTCAAACTTTATTCTTAAGTGAAAACTATAAATGTATAAATACTATCACTGGATTGTCGCATTTTCCAAGGCCTGTGTGACATGTCAAAACCTTGATGAAACCTTTTTCATTTCCTTTGTCTATTCTGGCTGAACTCCATTACTCCTCTAATGACATTGCTTATATTCTGTTGTTTACTGTAATTTCTGGTGTTTCCTCTGCAGTTAGAATGATGGCTCCATGAACGCAGCAAGTTTTATGTTATTAGCTTTAGTGACAGCCCTACTGACTTCCTTCTTTTCAGTTCAAGGCTTCCACATCTTCAAAATACTCTATTTTCAAGCCTAACTCCACACAGAAGTATTTTCAATCTCTATCTGTTTTGCTCTAGCACACATTGTAAAATCAGGCCGAATACTGCTGCTTTGACTACGGCCCATCCTTCATGGAAGATTCTTTCCTGTCATCACCACACTCCAAATTTCAAAATATGATCTGACCTCAAAACTTTTACTACTTGTAACATTTTAAACGCTTGACCTACCCAAAGCTTCATGGGACTCTCTCCACCCATGGCTTGTGTGACTTACTCTCTCTTTACTCTGAATGATCTTTCTTGGTTCCTTTTTCCACCTAAATTTAAGGGCCTAAGCTCGCTAGTGTTCTAGTCATTCACACACATTAAAAAAAATACGTATTGAGACCACATATTGTATCAAACACTTTTCTAGGACCTGGGACTTTGATAATGAACAAAGCAAGTAAACAAACAAACAAAAAGCCCTGCTTTCACAGACCCGGTATTCTTTCTACTCAGGGGAGTTCGGCAACAAACAGTATGTCTGATGGTGACAGGTGCTGGGTCTCGCCTGCTGGGACAGGGACCAGGAAGTGTCAGATGGAGGTGTATATGTTAATGCAGAGAAGTCAGGGAAAGACTTCACAGAGGTAAAGAAAGGAGCCCTGTGGATGTCTGTGAGAAGACGAAAGAGGGAGGCAGCACCTCTGAGGCAGGAACACGCACAGTGTGTTCCCTTAGAGCAGAGAGAGCAAATGTTCAGAGTGAGACAGGCAGAAACAGATGAGCTCCGACAGGAGGTGGGGCGCCAGCGTGTGGAGGCTGTTGTGAGGGGCTGTGAAGATTTAGCTTCCATCCTCAGTGGGGTGGGAAGAGCGATATGTGTAAGCATATTTTTAATGGACAGCCCTGGTCTTTGAGTTAGAAGGATATCATAGAGAGCAAGGGTGAAGCAGAGATACCATTAGGGGAGGGATGATGGTGGCTTCAATGAGTGGATGTGCTTCATAGTTTAGTAATTATCTATTTTAACCATAAAAGTTTTTACTTTGGAATTAATAAAAATCTTTGAACATGCCCCTTCATTCATCAGCCCAGTTTTTATAGAACATTTACAATAAGCAACATCCTGTAAGAGTTGGGTTTTGGTTTTGTTCCTGTGCTTGTTTTTGAGTTGGAAACAGAAGGCAGCTACTTCAAGAGTTCAAAAGTCCATGGCTTCCAGCCCAAGATTGCCACCAACACAAATCAATGTATTTCTTCAGACAATTTTCCGCTATACTAAATGGGTCTGTTCTGTTGTGCTTCTAATTTGCAGCAGAATTGATTCACTTTCATAATAGCTGCTTTTAATCTGCTTTGGGTTTCAAAACCAGATAACTAAGATAGTCATAATTCTGTACAGACTGAAAGTAAACTGGTTCTGAATGAAGACCCGAACACATGATTCAAGGTGTATGCATGGGTTTTGTAACATCTGTTGCAGACCTTTCTATTCATTATTTTCTTGTTTTCTGCCTTTAGAATAAATGAAGTTACCAAATTAAATACATGAGCTTCAAACAGAATTATAATATACAACAGGAATAATTTTGCTTCCTCGTTTTCTTTATAATTAAATCTATATGATTTCTATAAACACTTGAATTTGCATTTTTATGGTATTTTCTATTTTAATTGAACACCAGATGATGTTAAGAATTTCTTTGCAGTATTATAGTCTAACATGACAGTGTGAAGAGCTCCGTGGACCCGTTACTCAGCGATAATAAGGAAACCATATATATATATATATATATATGTAAACGTCGACAGTCTCAGGAAATGGTCCCATGAATATACAGCAAATGAAGAAATATTTACTCAAGGAATTCTACTGCCATTTGGTAAGAACCGTGAGAGTCTGTGGTATTTGACTGAGACCTGCTTTCTCCCTTCCTCCTCCCAGTTCCCCAGGTGGGAATCCCAGCTGGGACTGGTGTAGCTAACACCACACGGCAGCCTCCCCAGCCAGTGCCCAGATGCGGGGCTAACTTCCCGGGACAGGCAGGACATCAGCACTTCACGTCCCTCCCCCAGGTGCCTGTGGCTGAGGCTGAGTTCTGGGGGACAGTGCTGACTAGGGGGGACTCTAGTCTCTTACCCAGCCCTCACCTGTGGGACAGAGTCTCCCAGGCATGGGGCTGAGAATCACCCTTCCTGTAGCAATGCCAGGTGCCAGGAGAAGCGAGCACAGTTTCTCTTCCTGCTTCCCTCCACTGAGCACCTCACTCTGAAAGCAGTGATGGCATTCAGTGAGACAGGCACTACTGTCCCCAAACCCAGCTGCACACCCAAGTCCCAGAGGTTTTTTTTCTGGGGACAGACGCAGTGCATAAAACAGAGAGCTCCTGATCTTTACCTCAACAGACTGACTTTATCTGCAATAGAGTGGGGAGAAATTCAAGCCTATGACAGCTCCCAAAGCCAGTGGAGCAGGCAGTGAAGACCATGAGGGGAGCTTGCTGGAGCCATGGTGCATCACAGCTGGACTGCTGCTGATTAATTTACTGAGACTCTGAGAGGGGGGCCACAGGGCGGAGCCTGACTAGGGTCCCCATGTCTCAAACATTAACCTCAGGAAACATTCTTCCAAAGGAGTCTGGAAGTGACTGGTAAAGTCTCCTGAGGAATTTGTGTCCCAGGACATTGCTGAGAAGTACAGAGCATCAGCAGTGGGTGGAACTTGAGTGTGGTTAAGAAAAGACACCATCAAAGAAAGCCACTGTCATTTCAGGGCAACTGTGAGCAAAGCCAGTTTGTGCCTCCTAAGGAATAACATTAAAGACTTAACTCTGGACAGAGAATAGGCTCAGGTTACTAAACAAATTAACTACAAACTATAACACATTTGGCAGGGGTGGGAGGTATGGACAGTACCGAGTATTGCTACAAATATATTACTGAAAATGCAATTTATGAAAAAAATTATGAGACATGAAAAAAACAAAACAAAACAGAAGAGAATGCTGCTACGTCAGGCAAAAATCAGGCAGCAGGAATTCTTATAATATGGCCCCTGTCTGGAAGTTACTAACTAAAAATGTGATATAACCCGTATAGTGATCACACATAGTCTTCACAGTTTGCTTATAGTTTCTACAGAAATTATATAACCGCTGAAAGGAATGCAAATAAGTAATTTTCCCCAAAGGTAGATAATTTCCAGCCCTCTTCTTTCCTTTACATAGATACCTACTTTCAACCAGTATTTTCTTTCTGCCTAATGGATGTCTTTTAATATTTCTTAAAATGTGGGTCTTCGGGTGATAACTTATTTCAAACTTTGTATGTCTTAATATGTCATTATTTCACCTTCATTTTTAAGCATCTGTTTGTCTGTATAGAATTCTAGGTTGATAGTTTCTCTCTTTTTATTTTTTTTATTGTTTTCCAGTCCTTGAAAGGTGTTGCTCCACTGTTTCTGGCTTGAATTAGTTTCAATGAGGAGCCTGCTGTCTTTCCTTCATTCCTCTATAGGCAAGCTGTTCCCTCACTTCTTAATGTCCTTTAACATTTTGTCTTTGGTTTTCTGCAGTTTGAATGTGATATAATTTGGTGTGTTTTTATTGGTGTTTATCCTCATTGGTATTCTCTGAGGTTCCTGGATCTGTGGCTTGGTGTTGGTGTCTACACTTAATTTTAGAAAGTTCCCTGCCATTGTTGCTTCAAATATTTTTTCTACTCTGTTCATTATTTGTTCTTCTGGTATCCCAGTTACAGATAAATTATATCTTTTAATAGTATCCCACAGTTCTTAGATGTACTATTTTGTTTTGTTTTGTTTTGTTTTTCCTTGCTGTTATTGTATTCGTTATTTTTTATTTTTATTTATTTATTTTTTACATTTCAGTTTGGAAGTTTCTATTGATCTATATTCCAGTTCACTGATTCTTTCTTTGGCCATGTCAAGTCTATTGATGAGCCAGTCAAAGGTAATTCATTTCTGTTACTGTCTTTTTTGTTTATTTCTAAGATATCCTTTTGATTTTTTTTCTTAGAAATTTCATCTGTCTGCTTACATTACCCTTGTATGTTGTCTTTCTTTTCAATGAGACCTCTTCACATGTTACTCACAGTTAAATTCCTTGTGTGATAAGTCCAAAATCTGCGTCATATCTGATTCTGATGTTTGCTTTGTCTCCTCATAGTGTGTTGTTTGTTTGTTTTCCTTTTGTCAAACTACGTTAATTTTGATTTCTGAAAGTCAGACATGTTGTATCAGGTGAATAGTCATTTGCATGAGTGATATGTTAATTTGACTAGGAGTTGGTCTGTGTTTAATGTTTGCTGTACCTGTGAGTATACCTCTGGCAGGCTTCAGATTTTTTTGGAGCTATTGTTTTGGTCTCTACTCTGGACTTTGGGCTTATCAAAGTACTCTTTCTCAAAAAGTGTCTACATTTTGCTGCCCTTTCAACTATAATTCATTAGGGTTCTACCGGAGCCCTACTGGTGTGGTGAAAGGATGGAGAAAGGAGGAGCACTCTATAATCTTCTGAATAAGTCTCAGCCATTTCCTGGACCTGTGTCTCTGCACATGGACTTCACTTTCCCTCTATCAGTCACACAGCTCTTCCTCCTTGCCCCCTATAGCCTTTTCTGGCTGCAACATTTCCAATACATTTTCTTGAAACCTTATCCCTTGTTCAAATATGCACAAGTAGGAATTCTCTTCTTCCCACTGAGATCAGGTTTCAGAATTTCCCAGGCCCAGTATATCTGAGATATCAGTGATAACTGAAATGAAATGTTAATCTCATCAAATCAAAAAGAAATTCAAATTATGAAGACTGAGGAGGTATTTACCTCCATCTGATCAGAGCTAACAGGTCTCAATGGAAGCTCACTCCTCGACAAGTACTAATATTACGTGTTCTTGTTTCTTAGGATGTTAGGGCAAGATTAAGTGTATTGGAGGGGAGCAAAGGGTTTGTAAGTCCCCCTGGATACTTGTCAACAGAGGAAAGGGAGAATAATAGTGTTGTCTTCCTCGTCTCCCTAATTATTAAAAACCAATGAGTCTTCTTTTCATGAAAAGCTATGTTGAATATGCTCAGTTCTCCTGCAGTAAAAATAACAGCAGTTTTACATTCGCTCATTTTTAGATATTTTCCCCATGATGCTCAAGGTATTTAATTTTAACCACACTAAGGTTTAAATCAAAGAGATTTGGCTTTGCTTCTTACCAGCTCTCTTGGATATAGTTCTTTCAAATTCTTAACAATACACTTATTGAAAAAAGGCATAAAATTTAGCTCTTCTTTGAGGGATATATTAAACCTTTGGGAAGAGGATAGAATAGATACTGTCTGTGAAGTGTATATTGTAGGAGAGACTACAGCAGCTTATTTGAATAAATCAATAGGAAGACTGGCAGGGCACAGTTATAGGGGATGGGTGAGTTAATGTTTTCTCTCTCGGTGTTTCTTTTCCAATACAAATGCTGGGAGAGAAATGAACTGCAGTGTCAGCCTATCGTTCTAACTCAGAACAAGGCTGATTCTTATCTTTGAATTCTGTGCATCTTAGTCACCATTTACAAAAGGATTTTCAAAAATATATTAAGCATAGCGAGTCAAAACCAAATAATAAGTATCACTTTGTTTTCAGATAAATTAGATGCATATATTCATGATTCATATTTTTTAACTTTGAGAAGTCCTCATTAAAATTAAAGTTACATTAGGAATAGTAGAATTAATAGCTATATTTTAATTGAACACCATATGAATTAAATATTCATGATGTTTTTAAATCAAAGGCTGTAAAACTATTTCTAAGACCAAGTTTTCATAACTCCACACTAATAAGACTTGTTATGTTGACTACTGGCACTGTTAAAAATAAAAAAGATCAGGCACCACATATATTTAAATATGCCCATCCTAGAGTGTTTTCAGGGTTGTAATCTAATATAAAGTAGTTAAATTCTTTCAGAAACATTTTTAAGGTTTTTAAATACATTTTCTAGCTGTAATGTAATGAAATGAAAGTTAGAAAGACTGAAAAGTTGTAGTGATTTCTTTAATAAATATGCTTATGCTAGTTAGCTACTGCTACATAACAAATGGCTTCCAACCCTAGCAGCTTCAAATAATACATGTTTATTTTATCATCTGTGAAAATGGCTTTAGGGTGGCTCATCTGGACGGTTCAGCTCAGGACCTCTCACAAGGTTCTGATCAAGCTGCTGGTGAGGAGCTGTCACCTGCAGGTGTGACTGTGCCTGGAGGGCTGTGCTTGAGATGCCGGCTGTCGGCAGGAGGATTTGATTCCCTGCCACAAAGATTTCGGCAAAAGGCTGCTTGCCTAGTATCCTCAAGACGTGGCCGCTCATTTCCTTCAAAGAAAATGATCCAAGAAAGGAAAGGCAGAGCTGCAATGATTTCCCCAACGTCCCACTTGTTCCACGGCTCAGCCCTATTTCACGTGGGACTTTTCTTTAAATACAATTTTTATGTTTTATTTCTTGGGAAATAAACTATTCATTAGAATACCCACTATTTGTTGTCATTGAAGACCCACTATTTGAGTTGAATATGGATATGACATATGAATATGAAAGTTGAATATGGATATGAAAAATACATGGTATTTACACTCAATAAGGTTATAATATGGGAAGAAAAAATTGCTCCCATGTGTAAGTCAGATCTAGACTGATCCAGTTTGGGGAGCAGGCTAGCACTGCCCATCACTTCCTTGTTTCTGTCCCTTCATGGAGACTGAACACCAACAAGGACCCATGGAGGCAACTCAATTGGTGAGTAATAAAAAAAAAATGCATTTTGTTCAAACAAATCTACTTAAACTGCTGCATTTTAACATAAAGTAGCTAGGCACGTTTATTGCCTGGCCTCCCCTAGTATCAATTCCAAATGTCTTCTCAACAATTGACTTAATGAAGTTTAGAGCAGCTATCTTCTCTTCTACGCACAGAACTATTTTTTTTAAGATTTCTATTAAAATATAGCCAACATACAATATTATATTAGTTTCAGGTGTACACCATAGTTATTCAACATTTATGTACCTAAAGAAGTGATTGCCATGAGAAGACCAGCAACCATCTGACACCATACTATGCTATCGCAATATTGTTGACTATATTCCCTAGGCTGTACATCACATTACCATGACTTATTTGTGCTATACCTGGAAATTCGGACCCCTTATTGCCCTTCACCTTTTTCTGCCCTCTTTTAATTTTTTTTTCAATTACAGTTGAGATTCAATGTTATTTTATATTAATTTCAGGTATGCAGCGTAGTGGTTAGACATTTATATAACTTAAGAAGTGATCCCCCTGACTAGTCTAGTACCCACCTGGCACTATGCTTAGTTATTACCATATTATTGACTATATTTCCTGTGCTTTACTTTACATCCCCATGGCTAATTTGTTACTACCAGTTTGTACTTTTTAATCCCTTCATCTTTTTCACCTGGACCTCCAACCCCCTCCCATCTATGACCCTTATAAATCTAGTACCCATCTGACACCATATGTAGTTATTATAACATTATTGAGTATAGTCCTTATCACACAGAACTATTTTTAAGACTTATGTTAATGCATTGCTCTGCTCACTTTTACTGAATTTATTCCTCTTTAACATCCTTTTTGGCAGTGATATCCTTAAGAAAAAAAATCAAGTGTCATTTTCAGGAGAGCATATTCCTTAATACCCATGAAATACCATTAAATAATCCTGTATATACTAGCCGAGTTGCAGAATAACATTCATATTTCTTCCCAGTGCATGCATGTGGCTCATTGCAAAATATTTTTAATCTGAAGTAAATTTTATACCAGTACGTATATCACAATTGAAACTTATTTTTTTTTGTAAAATGTTGTCATTATCTTCATTTCTGAAGACTTCTTTCCTCGCCAGCCTTTTCTACCCAACCTTCTTTTCTGTTTCTCGTGTGCCACTGCATCATTCCAAGTCCTCCTCAAATAGGATATCATCCTATTTAGTTAGTAATCTCAACAATTAAGACTATATGTGAAAGACAATAAAAGAGGAAAAAAAGTGGCCATCTGTGCAACCAAAATATAGACTATGTACTGAAGGTTATGCAAGTTAGTTACATAGTCTCAGAGTCCCCGACCTAAATCACAGCCTATTTACTACGTCTTGACATTATTTTAAATGACTACCTATCTATGTTCTCGACTCACTCCAGTAATTTCAGTGCACTGAAGAAAATTGGACACGGCCAATAGATGTAACGGCTGGATTTATAAATATAGCTGACAGCTGGGCAGAAAGACAAGGTGGGAAACTGCAAAAGGCCAAGCTGAGAACCCACAGAAGCTAGAGGTCAGGGGCCATTTAACGGAGGTGAGAGCTGGCCCAGGTAGCTCTAGGGCCTGGGCGGTCTCTCAATATTAGAACCTGACTAGTAGGATTGTGAACAGTGGTCACAGAGAGTGCACACAGCATAATCATCAATCCACTCACTCCTTTGTTCATTCATTCACCAAGTGACACACATGGTGGGACTGTCCTGTCTGTTAACATCCCCGCCCCACTCTAAACGGCATCCACTGAGGCAACTGGTAATAATGGCTTTTTGTAGAAATTCTTAACAGGTAGGAGAGATACCTCACAGACTCTACAGTGGATAATTGAAAAACAAAGTACAGAACTCTCCACTCTTCAATCATTTCAATATTTCAACGAATTAGACCCAATCCCTCCCCCTAATTGGGGTCTCGGCAAGTGCCCCAAGGTCCCGTTTGTTTGTTTTCTTCCTTTGCAGGGTCTGACCATCTCCTAGTCTCCTTCATGCCCATGCTGTCAGACCTCACCTTGGACCTCTGAGGAATCCATTAAGGGATTTTCCTAAAGACCATTCTTTCCAAAGAAGAATCCCTGGCTTCAGCCAGTAAAAACAGTAATTTCTGTCATGCCTCTACAAGAGGAGTACATTTAGGAAATAGGTTCACGTAGTATAGATATGTTTTTAAATGTTTAAAGTTGCAGGCCTCTATTTTCTTAAATGAGCTACTAGGCTAAGATAGATAAAGATGACGTGCTAGCAATATGTTACTATGTTGATAGCAAGCAAAAGGACTATTTATTGGTTCATGTGTGCTGAGTAAGTGGTTGATTATAGCTGGCCTTTTCCTGTGGAGACTTGTGCAAGTCTCCACAATTTTACCCTTACACATTCCATCCCTTGGGGAAGCACTGCCCTCTTCAGGCAAAACTGCCTAACATGTCAATACTCACTACAAACACCATTAACACCTGCTTAAATTTAATTTGAAAGATCATGACCTTTCTGAGGTCAAGCACCACAAACAAAACTCTGGAAAATGACACAAGTTTTGCCTAAATTTGGGGAACTATTAGATAAATTAGTGAAGTTTATCCCTTGTTTAAAGTTTGAATACGTGTGATTTTTTTTAATTCTCTGAAATTTCATGAACTATAAAACCAGAGAGAAAGAAAATAGTGCTTTAAAGACTTGTACAATTCATAAACTCATTATAAATTATTTCAAAAGCATTAATTAGGTTCACAGTATCTAGAATTGCTTTCTCCTCTTCGTTATAAACAGATAGGTGCTTCCAGCTGTTACTGAAATGAGAGCAAATCTAATCTCACTCAGAACTACGTTCAGACGCATTAGTCTGCCTAGTGCATTGTTTTTAAAATGAGGAGCATTTCAAAGACGGGTAAGAGATCAGTGTTTTCAGTTCTATTCAAATTAGATGCTTTGGTGGATGAAGGACAACTCTATGAAGAGTATAAGCCTCTCAGCCACATTACAAGCTTCTTCCAGAAATTCACTTGAGTCCATGGTTCTTTTCATTGTAGACAGCATTCTGGGAACAAAATGACCTTATTAATTGTCTGTTGAATCCTACAAAAAATGTTAAGCGTATCTGTGCTTTTTATAAGACTGCTTTGCACTACCTTGTTATAAACTTACTTAACTTACTCATTTGAGCATACACTTTTTTAAAGTCACCATCTTATGAGTCTCCAGTTGCCTCCCATGGGATCCCGGGACTATAAATTTGGAGTCACGACTCTCAGCAAAGGATTTCCAAAGCTGTGGGTTCCGGGAGGAAAACCATAATGCCTCCCAACATGGGAAAAGTCAATACTGACTCCTGAGGAAAGAACATGCTGAATTATGTGCCAATAATTAAGACAAGCATGTCCCAAAATACAATACTAGAGTAGATTGTCAAACGTTACATAAAAGGATAGGATAGATAATTGTGTCAGAAAATGTTTCTGTGAGTGCAGCCTACAAAAATCTGCAAACTATAGAAGAGTAGATGTCAAAGGAAACATTTTTGAAATGACCAATATTAGAGTTTGGTTTGAATCATGTTACTGATCAAATTATATATTAACTACTCCTGGTCGTATAAAATGGGTGAAACTTAATCTGCAAGCTTGAGAATTAAAACTTGTGATATTGTAAAACTAACTTGAGATGAACAGAAGTAGGTTGGGCAATACCAGCTATGACCTATGGAGAAAAATAAACTTGGAATGGGAAATGCTGGATTCGAAATACGTCCTTGTATGTTCTCATAAGGCAGTGTGATTGGTGACACACACAGGTTTTCGAAGCCGTACACTTGGCTTCAAACGCTGGCTTTGCTGTTTGCTAATTCCATACCAGTGTGGACACTTGCTCTCCACCCTCTGTTTCTTCCCCCACTAACAGAGATATACTTCTTATCTCTCAAGGGTGTTGTGTGGATTAAGTCAGGCAGGTTCTGTGTCCTAAAGCTGACACCTAATAAACGTGTAGTGAACGTCAGCTCTGTTTGTGTCTTCTTCACTTTCACATGCGCAATCATGGCTTCCTTATCCCTAAAATAGGAGCGGTAATAAAGCCAATATAAATAAAGCTAGTATCTTGTCTGTTACTGATATAACTAATAAAACCAATACATAATTTTACATGGAAATGCTCTGCAAACTGTAAAGCTCTGTCACCCTTTAGAATTTGTTAATATGGAGGATGGTCATTTACATGAAAAAGGAGAGTTCATTCCTTTTTCATTATCGCTTAGAGTAAAGGGTATTGTAAGAAAAATATATTAATATTTCTAAATGTAGAAGGATTTATCACTCTAACATAAAAATACCCCATTCAGAATACTGGAATCTATTTTATTCATGCTCTGTTCACCAAGTTTGTTCTAATAGTTTCATGAGTAGACTTCCTAGTAGGAGTCAATTCCTCAGACAGCCAGTCTCAGTTACCAGGCCGAGTTTATCCATCCTTGAAAATCTGTTAGTTTATATCCACATTTTTAAATAAGCCTCTTACTTTAAATCTAGTTGTATGATACAAGAGTAAAGTGACTCATAAAGTTGGGTGTCTGATACTAGCTGTGAGGATACTGCAATAGCCTGATGAGCAGAATAAAGTCTCAAAATGTAAAACTGAAATTCAAGCCCCTACATCATCTGAACTTATATGTAATTCCAAATGTTTGTTCCACTGCTCTTCTCACTCTCAATTCAGGTCTTATATCCCAAGCTATTTTTATACTCTATTTTTAAATTAAATTTTGGAGACATAATTTTAAAACAATAAAATGCACCAATTTTAGGTGGACATTTTGATGAGCTTACATAGCTGTATACACCTGTGTGTATACATCCATGTAACTATCACCCCAATAAAGCTATAAATTAGACCCATCACCACAAACTGTCCCCATGTGCCAATTGCCAGTACACCATGACTCCAACCAGTCACCACCACCAACCGCTCTGCTTTCCATGTTTTTAAATGTTTTATGTAAATGAAAGCATACAGTATGTATTTTTTGGTACCTGTCTTCTTTCACTCAGCCTCCTATTTTTGAGATGTATTCATGTCGCTGCATCCATCAGTAGTTGTTTCTTTCCTATTGCTGAGTAGGATGCTATTGTATGAATAGAGCAGAGTTTCTTTACCCATTTGCCTTTTGATGGATAGGCTCATCTCTATTTTTGGCCATTTTGAGTAACACTTCTATAAACACTGGTATACAAATATCTGTGTGGACATAAGTTTTCTATTCTCTTGGACAAATGTCTAAGGATGTAAATAAATACTTATGATAAATGTCATTTAATTTTTAAAGAAACTGTTAAACCAATTTCCAAAGTGGTACCAATTTACATTTCCACCAACGCCAACATTGTGTGGGATAAATGAAATCTTAATGATACTGAATCTTCTATTAATATGGTATATTTCTCCATTTATGTAGGTCTCTTTCAGTTTCTCTCAGCATTGCTTTGTAGTTTTTCATTTCCAATCTTACATATATTTTTAATCCCTAATTATTTCATGCTGTATGCTGTTATAAATGATAACTTTAATAATACTGAATACCAATTTTTATTGCTAGTATATAGACATATAAACAACTGTACATATTGAACTTGTGTCAAATTAACATTACTAAAATTATTCTTTAGCTATTTGTAGATTTCTAAGAATTTTCTGTATACATGATCATATTTCTGCTAATAAAAAGTTTTACTTCTTTTACCCAGTGTGTATTCTTTTATCTTTCCTTAGTGCACTTGTTAAGACCTCCAGTACAATGTTCAATGTAAGTGGTAAGAAAAAGTCACATTCTTGGTTTTTTTCCAATCTCCTGGGGACAGTGTTCATGCTTTTATTCTTAAGTAAAATTTTAGCACTGAAATTTTATGGATGTCGATTTTCAACCTGCAAAAGTTGAAAACTTTCGATTTGCTGAGTCTTTATAAAGAAGGGATGTTGAATTTTGTCAAATATTTTCTTCTGCACTTATTTAGACAATCATATATTCTTTTTCTTTCCTTGTATTAGGTTAGTAAAGTAGATGAACTAATTTGCAAATGTCAAAACCTCACATTCTTGGGATAGGTCCCACTAATCAGGTATGTTATTCAATATATCATTAAATTTAATTTGTTATATAATGAAAAATGTTTCTGCATCTGTCATCATAAAGCATATTGAACTTTGGATTTATTTTTTTTTTTGGGTGCCATTGTCTGGTTTGGATATTGGAGTAATGCTAGCTTTATAAAATGATTTGTTAAATGTTTCCTCCTGTATTTTCTGCATGAGTTTTATACAATTGATATTAGTTTTCATTAAATGCTTGGTAAAAATTACTTATCTGGAATTAAAATTACCATTGTGGCAAATTATCATTAATTAAAAATTAATTCATTTTATTGAGAGAAAGGTGCTCTATTTCTTTTTCAGTCTGTTTTGGTAAGCTGTGTTCTTGAACAAATTTGTCTATTACATCTAAGATATTCAATAAATTGGCATAAAGTTGTTCATAATAGTACCTTAGTATTCCTTTAAGGATGAAATCTTACCTGTAAAATCTCTAGTGAGGGTCCCCTCTCGTTCCTGGTGTTAGGAATTTATGTCTTCTCTGTCTTTTTCTTTTTCCTTAATAAATGGATTTTTCTCCCAGTTTTTCACATTTTCATAAAATCTGCATTTTGGTAAATTGTGTTTTTTGCTTTCTATATTTTATTTTGTCACTTTCTGATTTTAATATTGACACTTATTACTTCCTTCCTTCTATTTACTTAGGATTTAATTCACTCTTCTTTCCCAGCTCCCTCTTATTTCTCATCTCCCCCGCTTGTCCTCCTCTCCTCCCCCTCCTTTTTCTTTTTCTTCATGGCTTGAGGTGAAAGCTTAGATCGTTGATTTTTTTTTTTTTTAGCTGAGCCATCCTGCCACCTGTTGGCAGCTCAGCGGCTGCTCAGCTCGGGCCAGGAATCGAACCGCTGTTGCTCAGAGCTCTCACTCTTGAGTGAGCTTTAACCAACTGAGCCACTCAGCCGGCCCAGATCATTGATTTTTACATACATCCTCTTATTAACAACAGTGTTGAGAGCTATAAATTTCCCTCAAATTTCCACTTCATTAGTATCACACACATTTTGATGTATTTTGTTGCCATCCTCATTCAGTTCAAAATATTTTCTACTTCCTCTTGTGATTTCTTTTATCATCTACAGACTGCATGTAAGTGTGCATTATAATTTCGCCAATATTTAGCAATGTTTCATTCTTTTTGTTATTTTCAGTTAAGTTCCGATGTTGTCAGTGAATACACTCTAAATTACTTGTTTTCTTACGAATGTACTAAGACTTGTTTTATGCATGATAAAATGTTCTATTCTGGTGAATGCTCTGTATGCACTTAAAATAATGTCTTTTTTTTTTCTTAGTTGTTGTGTGGAACATTTCATAAAATTTATTAAGATAAGTTGGCCTACAATCTGTATAAATCTCCTCATCCCTAGAGATTTTGATTTTCTATCTACTTCTTCTATTAATTACTAAACTGTGAGTGTTGAAAAGCCTTACTCTTATTGTAGGCTTGTCTATTTTTTGTTTTCAGTTCTGTCAGTCTTTACTTCATGTATTTTGAAGCTGTATAATTAGGTGCAAAACCAGTTTTTCTTCTAGATAAACTGACTTCATCATTTTGAAGTGTTTCTCTCCATCCTTGGTAATGTTCCTTGTCATTCATGAAGTCTACTTGTTCTGAAATTCATACATCCACTGTTTTATTATGAGCAGTGTAAAGTAGTGTGTATATATATATATATATATATATATATATATATATATATATTAAATGTATACATGTATACATTAAAAGGATTAGCTGACTTTAAAATCCTTTATTTAAAATAACTGGTATCTCTGAATTTAAAACCTCTGCCTTAAGCTAGAATTATTATTTAATAAAATTTTAGTGTGTTAGGTTAAATCAACCATACTTAAATTATTCTCTATTTCTCCCCTTTATTTTTTCTTTTTCATCTTTTCCAAACCTTCTTTTGGATTAATTGCATATTTTCTCATAGTCCATTTTATCTCAACTATTAGCTATATATATTTTGACTTATATTTTTAATGATTGCTATTATCTTTTGGGTTCTCTAAGAAGCAGACTCTGAGATGGAATTTAAAGTTTATTAGAAAGTGAGTGCCCTTAGGACTGACACCTGTAATGGAGGAGGAAGCGGGATTGGACAAAGAAAGAAGTCAAGATGAATGTCGACTTGACTAGTTCACCTAAACAACAGGAAGCTGTGGAGATGAAGTGGCCCATCAGAACTGTCCTGTATTGAACTGAAATTCCCTGTATATAATTATGCTTTGGTCAGTCATGCTAGTATTTGATATATGTCGCCAGGTCAGTAGTAGAGTTCTGTTTTGTTTTGTTTTTTTTGTCTTCATTTTAGATCATTTATTTTACTTTGTAGTCAAGTTCACTGATATTTTCTGCTGCAATGACTAATCTATATATAATTCTACCAACTGAGTTTTTCATTTTAGATATATTTTTCATCTCTACAAGTTCCTTTTTTCCACGTTTTTCTTTTCTCCCCTCATTCTGGTCCAAATTTCCTTGAAGGTTTAAACATATTGAGCACATTTAAACATATTCTTTAACATTACAGTCTGCTAATTCTATCATTTCTATTATTTCTGGCTGTTTTTATTGACTAAATACTATAGTAATGGGTCATGTTTTTGTGTGTCCACATATGTTTTTTTTATTGAATGTGTGATATTTTGACTTACATTTTTTGGTTGTTGGGTTTTGTTTTCTTCGTTTAAAGACTTTTGAGTGGATTTTCTTTTCCTTCTTTCAGAGTTTTGCCATTTGTTTTTGTAGCCAATTAAGGTATTTGCAAAGCAGGTTGATATTTTAGAGGCTTAATTTTAAGCTATCATAGGGCAGATCTACAGTAGCCCTGATTCAGGGCTCAATTAGCCTTATTGACAAGGATTGACTTTTTTGGGGACTCTATTGATTGCTCGTTAGCAACTGTTCAAAGAGTCTCCACACTGGCTAGAGTTCAGACATGCCCGGGCCTGCTGAATGAAGGTCGGGACCTGGGCACGTGGAAGACCCCTAGCATCGCTCCTTCTTCCCAAGGATTTACCCTACATACATGTAGAAAGGTGTTCAGCTACAGAGTCCACCATTCTGACTTCTGGAGCTCTCTCATCATGGCACCCTCCTTTCTGTTTTTCTCTCCAGTGTTCTCCCTGCAGATTCTGCCAGAGGTGGTTCTGCTGAAATGTGATCTCTGTCTCCCCAGGTAAGCAAGACAGTCGACTGCTCTGCTCAGTTCCTCTTCCCTGCACCTTGGTGCAGAAATTGCTTCTGAGTAGAATCCAGTGCAATCATGGGCTCATCATGTTTGCTTGTCTTCTTTTAAGAATCAGTCCTACATGGCTTATAGTCCAACATGTGAAAACAATTTTTGTTATGATTTGTTATATTTATTTTATTAAGGTAAGACAATAAGTCTGACCCCTGCATTACTTCATATGTCTAGAAGTATAGGTGTTACTCATTCATTTTTTTTTCTTCCTGTCACCTCTTGAAAGAGCCATGTGATATCTCTCTTGGAGTACTATCTGAGATCATTCATTTTCTGCTCATTCTACACATCTACGTATCTTCCCTCTCCAGCCACTTTTATCTTCTTTCTTAACGTCAGTGACCAGCTACCTTACCTCTAACCTTGACTTTTGTTACAGCTTTTATTTTGCTTAGCTCTTGTGGCATAATAAACCACTCCCAAATTCAGTGGCATCAAAAGTGACTTTTATAGTTGTACAGGTGGGCTGGGCTCATGGGGAAATTCTGTTTCACATGATATCCGGAGCAGCCTCAGTTATCTGGAATTTCCAGATACCTTACTCCCCAGTCAGCTGATATAGGGGGACATCTTGAAGGCTAAGCAGACATTCTGGGATAGCTGCGTCTCTCTGTCTCCCTTTCCATGTCATCTCTCCATGTCACAGCGCCATATAGTCTGTCCAGCTGGGACTACTTACTTCAAGACTAATAACTCTTAAAA
>NW_017732112.1:0-1818 GCF_001890085.2 Hipposideros armiger | reverse complement strand
TTCCATTTTTATAGAGCTGAGTTATTAAGTAACTTGCCCAAGGATATGGCCATTAAATATCAGAGTTTTCATACTCAAAGTTCCTCTGATTGACTTCACACCATGCCTAACTCTCCTGCCAACGTGGAGACACATCAACATAAACACCCAAAGTTAGTGTTTAGATTCTTCAGATGCCCCATTTCAATATTCAAAAGAAACACATCATGGCTCCTATACCCAATTCTCCTTCTGTAAACACTAAAGCAGTAGAGCCCAAGACATTAAGAGCCAAAGTATTCAAACTCTATGAGATACTTAGCCCAGATCTTTAGACTTGCTAAAACAAGACCTGCTCAGATTATTTAGCAGGCAAATAATGTTCTGTCCAATATCCTAAAAATATATCCTGAGACTATTATAGCTATCTCCTTGTGTCAGGACAATTTTATGCTTGATTTTGAGTGGAAACGTAGAATGGAAATGCAGAACTGAAAGGAAAGGCCCTGAATGAGTATATAGCTCACAGGTACAGTGCACCTGGGAGGGGCTGTCCAATCACTGATAAGACAAAGGGAAGGAAGATGGGAGTGGGAGAAGTTAATAGGGTCATAGCTTGACAACACACCATATGGTGAATTCTTCTCTATGATCAAGTGAATTGTAATTTCAATTCAACTTGACACCTTAGGAGGGATGCAACTAAACCTTCTATAATGCTCTAGAATAGGAAAATCTTATAAAATCTGAAGCATGGAAAATCCTGTNCAGGCAAGGGAGGTATGAAGCAGACAGTTTTTCAAGGAAATAAAGACGTTGTCCCTCAGTTAGCGGCTCAGCTTCTTGGTTCTTGTTCCTGAATTGCCCTTGCTTTTATCTCAAAATGAATAGAAACTTCTATTCTATAGGTATGGAAGTGCCTACATAATATGACTTTTTGCTTTTAATAGATATCACTACTTTATTATTTGGTTTTCCCAGGAGCACCTAACTTCCAGTTGAGCTTTCTTTTTATTACCTTTTATATATCCTTAAAATTGTACTTTCAACAAAATAGAAATGGACTCTTAGGAGGGAGCATTTGGACAACCAGCTGCAGGAAGTTATACGTTCCTTACACTATGTTTTGTGTACTGAGTGACCCGGTAGATGCATTTTGAAGAAAATGTGATGCACCACAATATCTATTAGGTAATCTACAATGTGACTGTTCCAGAAAATGGACCCAAGAAAGAAATAAGCAATAGGCCTAACCTAGGCCACAGTTTTCAAGCAGAATAATTGCTTTATAAATATTAACTCTGATGGAAGGAGATCTGACTCTGGGTGGTAAACACACAATGCAATATACAGATGATATATTGTAGAAATGTACACTTGAAGCCTATATAATTTGCTTAGCCAATGCCACTCCAATAAATTTAATACATTTTTTAAAATATTAACTCAGATTGAAATGAGAATTTAACCAAAATGAAAACACTACACAATGGTAATACCTTTCTTCAGATTATCCAAGTTGCCATCTCCATGGAATTAACAATTATTTGGGGGCCAAAAGTTTTCATGCATGTTAAATAAACAGATGGCTGATCATTTGTAAATTAAAATATTGGCAATACTTATATATCATGAACAAGACCCACAATAATTTTTATTCTCCTAAAATGTTAAGGGGATACTATTTTAAATTCTATTTTTTTCTATTTAAATTTCATTGGTTACTCAATAAAAGTATTAGATTGTGGTTTGCAATATGCCATGATCTTTAAGTACAGATTTGAATTCATGAATATTGATATTTCTATTGTATTTTTACTGAGGAATGATTGACATACA
>NW_017738524.1:0-1049 GCF_001890085.2 Hipposideros armiger | reverse complement strand
ACCACGACCAGGAAAACTTCAGCGATTAAGAAAAACTTATTAGCAATGTGACCTTGTTCAAATCACTAAATCTCTCAAAATCCTTGCATCTTCATTTAGACAGTGGGGCTATTTGGGAAAGACCAAATAAATTATAAATAAAGATGACAGCAACAGCCACTGCAGTAGCCAGTCTCCAAGATGACCCCCAATGATGCCTACCTCTTGGTATTTATATCCTTGTGTCGCCCCTGCCACATTGGACCAGGGCTGGCCTATGACAAATATGGCAGAAGTGGTAGTATGTCACTTCTGAGGTTAGGTTATAAAAGTTCTTTATCATTCTCTCTCGACCCCCTTCCCCCGCCACTCTCTCGGGAAAGCCAGCTGCCATGTTGTAAGCAACCCTTTTAAGAGGCCCATACGGTGAGGCACTGGGACTTTGCCAGCAGAGCAAACTTGGAAGCAGGTCCTCTAACCCTGTCCCATCTTCAGATGACTGCAGCCCTGGTCAGCCTCTTAGAGGTCAATGTTATGAGCTACTCTGAGCCAGAACTACCAGGTTAAGCTGCTCTTCAATCCCTAATCCCACCCACTTTGTGACATAATAAACATTATTTTAAGTGGCAAAGTTTTGATGTAATCTGTTACATTGCAATACATAATTAACATAGCCACATAACAAAAACAATGGTAACAAATCAATCCAGTCCCTTTCCTTCTTCATAGAAAGAACTGCAGTGTTGCTAAGGTCTAGATTTGGGGAGAGTGATTCCAATGGAATTACTGTCTTTCTGACTCACCATGTCGCTGTCTGAAGCTACAGCATCCAGCAACTCAAACACATGTCACTTCTGCCACAGTGTCCCGATAAACTGCCACTCCTGGCAACCCCTACACAAGTCTCACTGGCAGCATTATGGAGGCCAAGGCCCCTGATGAAAACAAATGTTCTGTTCATCATGGTTGCTGCTGATGGTGAACCCCTGCACCAGACCTGTGGCCTTGATTCTGATTCAAGATGGCTTCCACGAATTCTACCCAGGTTTAACCTGCAACAACCATGCCCA
>NW_017738523.1:0-1049 GCF_001890085.2 Hipposideros armiger | reverse complement strand
CGAAGCTATTCCTTATTAATTTAGCATCATGCACATGAATGTCTAACTCAGAATATATAGTTCAGTAAACTAATTTCAAATCCATATATAATCTTTTGGTTTGCGTTTTTACTGAATATTGTATTTATAAAATCCAGCTATACTATTGTTCTTACTGATATGTAAGTAAATTCCAGCTTTTGATAAGATGAAGGAGCAGAGTCACTTAACAAGGGAAATGCACACAAGGAAGAGAGGAATTTGAGGCAATTAAACGATCTATCACAACGTGAGAAGGTTAAACTTTAAAGACCATGCCAAATAGTTTTCCTAAAGTGTGTTTTAAACTATCTTGAAATTGACCCAGGAATGTGTAAGATTTCTATTTCTGCATTGATCTATACTATCCAACATTTGAAAATGTCTGACTGTTTAATTTTTGCAGACTGAAATGGTATTAAATGATGTGTCATTTTAGTATTGGTTTATATTTCCTGATTACTTATTTGAATATCATTTCATATATTTACTGTCCATGTACTTTCTCTTTTAGGAAATGCCTTTCTTATCTATTGAATTGTTGGCTTTTTTTCCTCACTGGTTTACACCTTTTTTGTGTTCTGGAATCATTGTTAGTAATATGTGTTGCAGATATTTACTTCAAGTATGTAATTTACTTTTTGACACCCTTTAATTGAAGAAAACTTCTTAATCTTCATATAAACTAATTTATCAAATATTCATTCTGGCTCTTTTTCTCTCTGATTTGCTATTAGATTGGTTAGAGACCAAAACTTTGTGTGTATATGTATACATATATTATTCCATTGCTTAATCTATTCTGTTTCATTCATCAATTAGTCTACCATACACCAATGCCATGCATCTTACTTAATACCATTTTATAATCATCTTCACATATGGTAAGGCAAGCAAATCTATTTTCTTCTTCAGGAAAAGTGCTTTGCTCTTCCATATACACTGTAGAATAAGTTGTTCAAATATCATTAAAACCTTATTAGGACTCTGATTAGAATTTCAATGAATCCATACATTTATTTGAAGATAAC
>NW_017738522.1:0-1050 GCF_001890085.2 Hipposideros armiger | reverse complement strand
TGTATTTAATAAGATGCCACATCCACAACACATACGGAATTTTCATTTTGTTGACAGGAAATCATTTATTCTGTAATTTACCTCCATATGATAATGGCGGTATCTTTGACATTTGCTTTTCTTCCTACTCATTCCAGATTCTAGATTGGGGATTCAAAAGGGGCTATTTTTGTCCCCTGGAGATATATACCCACAATTAATCTAGTTGTAAACCATCCGGTGAGCAAATGTGCACAAGACAATGCTTTCAGGCTTTTCAAGTTGTTTTTTTTTATTTTCTCCAGCTCTAAACAATGTCAGGAAAGATGTTTCTGTGTCCTGAAGGGTGCCTGATTTACTTCGGAAAATCAGCCTACATGCTGGAATCCTGGGGTGTAGTTTAGTGTTTTGTTTGATGTCCCTGTGAGGTGCCAGTGTGATGAGTATATTTTTGTTTGAACGTGATGCCTTTCCCCCTACTAATCTTATTCCCAGAATTAAATTCTAGTAATAATTGGTCCTTTGACATTGTATAGATGATTCCAATGTGTTGTAATAGCTTATTATGGAAGACTAGACATCGTGGCCTCCCACAGAGATGATGTTCCCTGTTCATCTTGTTTCATTATAGCAAAATTTGTTTAATCTGAAAGGGAAAAGCATCATTAGGAGACAGATGGCAGCAAACTTTTTGACACTAGCTTTCTGTGATTTTAAGCATGGTTTGAAGTAATCATGTGATAAGAGCACAAATCTGGTCCATTTTTTCCAAATGAAACCTGAAAACTTTTTCAAAGGACAATAATCTTCCTTCTTTCCTTCCTTCCTTCCTTCCTTCCTCCCTTTTTAAAGTTTATTTTTAAGCTATAGTTGACATACAAGATTATATTAGTTTCAGGTGTTCAACATAGTGATTAGATATTTATATACTTTACGAAGTGGTCACCACAAGACCAGTAACCATTTGTCACTATATATAGTTATTATGATAAGTATATATATTGCTGTCTATATTCCCTATGCTTTACTTTACATCCCTGTGACTTACTTTATAACTGGAAGTTTGTACTT
>NW_017738521.1:0-1050 GCF_001890085.2 Hipposideros armiger | reverse complement strand
TGATCTCCCCTCCTTCCAACATCTATGATTTCTTTCTCTCACCTTGAGCATTTTGTTTTCCTTTAAATGCATCCTAGTGCCCTTTTTTTCTCAAAACTTTCAACTCATTTTGTCATGTGTGATGATTTTAAAGAATGTCTAAGAATTCTTTGAGATTCCTCCTATAAAAAGGTGGAGCCCAATTCCTGTCCCCTTAATTGTGGGTTGTACTTACAGAAGGCTTCTACTAATATGGAAAAAGTGCTGGTGTGTCACACTGGAGAATGGGTCATAAAACGCACAAAAGATATTATACATATGGGGAAATATTTATATACTTGGCAACAATATAATTAAGAACTACTATTTTTTAAAACATATTATAAATAAGGTGGAAAAAGCCACAGAATGTGAGGAGATATTTTTAACTGCATCACCAGAATACACAAGGAAATACAAATTTATAAGAAAAAATTAGACACATCAATGAAAACAGTAGGCTGAATCCTTAACTAGATATTTTATAAAAGAGAAAATCTAAATGGCCAGTAAACAAATAAAACCAGGTCAACTTCTTTAATAACTGGGAAATAAATGCAAATGAAAACTCCAGCAAACTACAACTACACACCCATCAAATTGTCTAAAATAAAAATCTAAAAAAGCCTGGTATTGGTGGCAATATAAAGCATTATTTGCTAAACTTAAAAACAGGCATACACTATGACTCAGTAATTTCACTCTTAGGTAAATATACCATAGAAAACATGGATACATAGGCACCAGATAGTGGTACAATAGCATTAATAGCAACATAGATTTTGTAGTCAAAATCTAGAGGGAAAATATTTCAGCAGCAGAATATGTAATATTTATAAAATACAGCAATGAAAATAATCAAACTAAAGCAATGTGAATCAACTTGGATGAATCATATAATGAGTGAAAAAAAACACAATGCTAAAAAAATATACATATTGTATAATATAATACATTATTAATATTAGAGTCACAAAATACAAACTAAGCAGCAATGTCAAGGGATGCATATATTGGTGCTAAAATTATAAA
>NW_017738520.1:0-1050 GCF_001890085.2 Hipposideros armiger | reverse complement strand
TAAGTTCCAAGGCAGGCAGCTCTAATTAGGCATTTGGATCAAATATAATTTAAGGTTAATAATAACACCAATAACTACTGCACCAGCTGTTTACTTGAGTTATTCTATTTAATCCACACAACAATCCTATGAAATAGAATTATTATCTGTAAGGAACCGTGTTTGTGCTTGTTCATCGTTCCATCCCCAGCCACTCCCACATAGTGGGTGCCCAAATAATAGTGCCTCAATAAATGAAGCAATGAGTGAGTGAATCCTCACTTTGCAAGTACAGAACTGAGGCTCAGAGAGGGAAAGGAACTCACCCCGATGGCACAGCCACTCATGGCAGAGCTGTAATTTGAAAGTCTGCCTTCTGCAGAAAGCCTACTCAACTAACACTACTCACACAGCCTCACTCACTCACTTCTTCTCTGAAGAGAGGACATGGTTTTGTTTTATAACAATGGAACGTAAATGATTAGCTAACATTCTGGTGCCCATTTGCCAGATCATTTGTACAAGGCTTGTTTCCTCAAATACCCAACAAGTCCTGACTTCGAGGACACACTGATTCCCTGAAAAACGATACACTTGCCTCCACATTCACAGTCAGCTTCACTTTCAAGAGCAAATCATCACTAACATATTTCACATCATAATAAACAGCTTCTAGATAATTCCACCAGAGGATGAATGATATGACTGGAGGTAAAAACAATGCCCAGAGACTGGGTCTCATTGACCCAATCAGGGCAGTTATTTAATTTCATGAACTCATTTTTCTTTTCCAGTTATACTGAGAAAGTATAACTGATGTAAAGGAGGAAAATAAAACTTTTTCTTCTACCCCCTCATGTTTAGTGACTGGGACCTTGCAAATTAGGCTGACAAAAGACAGGTTAACAGGAGAAAAGGTTTATTATTTCTTATGCATTCGAAGGCCTTTGCAGAAAGTGAAGACCCAAAGAAGTGGATAGGCCTGAGAGATTATCATATGGACCTTTTAACAAACATTAATGCGTTGTGGAGACATGACAAGACAAAGGAAAAAGGGGGTTTAGGCTAGGG
>NW_017738519.1:0-1050 GCF_001890085.2 Hipposideros armiger | reverse complement strand
TGTACCATCCCCCACCATTCCAGGAAATGCCCAGATCCACCTCTGGCAGGGAGATGGAGTCTTGGGCATTTCCCCGGGCAGGCCCTGGGCCTTGTCTGACTTCAGCTTTTACTGCTCAAGACCAATACTTCAGAAAGCTCCAGCTTGCTGCTTTGGCCTCCCAGCTGCCCACTGTCCAGGTTCTAGTACCTCCTATGGGACTCACAGCGCTGTCAGCCCCTCTGGCCACAGTCAGACTGCTTATGTGGTAAGAAAAAGAACCTCACCCAAGTTTGCCAAGAGCTTAGGAAAAGGAGAAACAACTCTGTTTCTTTGGAAAATTCATGCATATGCTTTGCTCAGGAATAAGTGGTCCAGAGCTTGAGGATAATACTCGTATGCACCTAAACCTGCACAGCAGGGCCTACTAGAAACTGTGTGTAGCGAGCTCTGTAACTCCACCCTGAAATAGGACTGGAGGTTAAGGGGGACTGGGGGAGCAGAGGAGGAAGGACCACTGACCCTGCCCACAGGGACTTCTCATTGTCATTTGAGAAGCCAATAGTAGGGTTACCACACATCCTGGCTTGCCTAGGACAGTCCCAATTTATGCCTCTTATCCCTGTGTATTTATTAATAGTTATCTCTTTAACCCTAAAAACTTTCTCGATTCAAAAAATAAATTAATGCTAACATTAGTAGTAAAGTATTCATAAATGGGTATTCCAAAAGGGGATAAGAACACAAGACTTTGGACAAAAAGTCATGCTTCTGTTGAGGGAACCTCAGGGTGCCTGGGAGAGGATTGCAGCATCATAGCGGGTAGTCAGGGTTTGTATGGCATTTAAGCAACACGGGCTTGACCTTGTCTGATATGAGCTCAGGCAGTTGATGCCCAGTACCACTGGTGACAAACCCTTGGTTTGGAGGTCTTCCCTATTAGACCTTTGGCTGCCTGTATACTGGCACCTGACTAGTTCCACAGGTTAGTATAGGAGATTGGTGTATGTTGTCCTCCAGCCACTCAACGCACCATCCTTCATGGCTTCAGGTAGCTAGAGGATTGCAGTG
>NW_017738518.1:0-1032 GCF_001890085.2 Hipposideros armiger | reverse complement strand
CTCAATTAACAATGTAGAATGATACATTTTCATTTGTTTCTTCTACCTTGAAACTGATTTTGAGGATTGGGGAGAACCACTGTGTGGCTCCATGTTAGAGTTTCTTTTCTTCTGCACTTTTATTGAGGTATAATTGAGATACAGCACTGCGTAAGTTTTTAGGTATACAGCATAATGATTGGCTTGCATATATTGTGAAATGATTAGCACAGTAAGTTTAGTTAACATCCATCATCTCATATAGATAGAAACAAAACTATTTTGTGATGAGAACTCTTAGGATCTACTCTCCTCATTTTCATGTATACAATACAGCAGTGTTAACTATAGTCCTCATGTTGTACATTACATCCCAGTACCTATTTATCTTAGAACTGGATGTTTGTACCTTTTGACCACCTTCATTCAATTCCCCTTCCCCATACCCATCACCTCTGGTAATCAGAAATCGGATCTCATTCTCTATGAGTTTGGTTTTTTGGGGGGGTTTTAGGTTCCACATATACGTGAGATCATACAGTATTAGAGTTTCTGTTTTAAATGTTGGTAAAAATAACTTTGAAAGACTATTACATCCTTTAGAAAAACTTTTCTGATTTAAACCTCTTTGGCAAATCCAAATTCTGCCTCAGAAGCTGATTTTAAAAGAAGCTATTGCTGAAGCCATTGTGGCATTTTACTTCAGTTTATACAAGGCCTGCTAAGGCAGTGAAAGCTAGGGACAGGAGCAAAAATAGCCATCGTTTGTATGTGATAATCTCTCTGTTCCTGTGGGAGAAAGATGAAAGAGAGAACAGGGACCATGGAAAGCAAATGAAATTCTTACCCTGATGATTAGTAAGGAGCCATCCAAGTATTCACCTTCACTAAAGAAGGGAGTCAGTTGAGAAAAGCTGCCCAGAGACCTCACCATGGCAACCCCGAATCTATCACACTCCCCTGGAATGGACTTTTTGACTGTTAGTTAACAGAAGCAAGGTATTACCCCAAAAATAATAGTCAAGTTTTATAATTTGAATGACTTATTAGAGA
>NW_017738517.1:0-1050 GCF_001890085.2 Hipposideros armiger | reverse complement strand
TTTAGTATCAGACAGTTGTATTGTCATTGTTCTTCTTAAGCTTTAATTAATTCCATTGGTCAGTTTCCCTTGGGGAAAAAAATTTCCATCCATTATTTTTATCTATTATTAATGATTAATCATCCCCCAAATAATTTTACTTATTTTTTTCGGTTAAAATGCAGCATTTTTTTAAGTTTCTTAGTTTCTACTTCTTAAGTCATTTCATTCACTTACAGCCCTCTCTCCCAGGACCTAACTTTCTTATAATATATATGGCTTTCATTTGAAAACCGTATTTTAGCATTCTTCTCTACAATGTACACCTAAGCTCCATTATTTGTTATCTTAACACTAGGCACCTCTACTATCACTTAACAATATTTTACCCCAAACATTTTGATTTCTTTCAATAGTGACTTGTCATGTTTTTTCAACATTCTGAAGAATCTTGATTATTTACTCTACTTTGTCAGTTTTGCATAGTTTACTTTGAAATTAATGGGTGTAATTTTCTTTCCTTTTTGTCTCATCCCAATTAAAGTAGCACACAGATAATTATTGCAGATTATTAATAATAATTGATAACAAAGTATCATGAATTCTGATGAAAGTTCATTTTGAGGGTGTATGAAACTCAAAATATAATAACCACAACCAATTGAGTGGTATCCACTTTAAGTTAGATACTAGAAATTTAGATATATTATACAAATATGCTTTTTGGTACAAATGGTTGGACAGTTGTTTCAATTTGCCAGTTCTTCATTATCTAAGTAATATACATAATTCCAAAATATTTTAGAAATATATTCATTATTAATTTTTTTTGTATATTCACTAACAACTATTATTGAATTTTTTTAGACATATTTAGACTAGGTCATCAATGGATGTGTTGATGAAGTAAAGCGTATTTGACTTTTAAACACAGCTCTATGGACCAAATTTCTAGTTCTTTATTTTAGGCAAAAGTTAAATATATTTCGAAAAGTGTCATCCCAGTAGATTTTTTCCAATGTATTGCATATTTAATTTCATATAAAATGGTAAATGTAATATCCCACAATT
>NW_017738515.1:0-1018 GCF_001890085.2 Hipposideros armiger | reverse complement strand
GAGGAGCTGCCTCTCCAGGAGCAGAAGAAACTTCTTCTTCCAGAGGGGATGAGCCACCTTCTTCTGCGCTCATATTAACCGTTCTTTCCTCCTGCAGAGCACCTTAAACTTCGAAACCTAGAATTATAAAAGATTTTCTTTTAAAACTGTACAGTAAATTGAGTGTTAAACGTTTTCCTTTATTCCTCCCCTTGAAGTTAAACAGGTAGCAAAATCATCTATTTCTCCCTTACTGTGTTATCTAAAGAAGCTAAGTTTACAGGACTAGAGAGATGATTTTTTTTAAGGGGGACACACACACTGTACACATAGGGACTTTTTCAAACTATAAGTGCTCCTCCTGATTATGATATGACACACGGGGACTTTTGCTCCACACTCATCCCATCCCTGTCATAGTAACCACTGCAGCTGATGGGGGGCACCTGTTCTCAGGATTGTAAGGACTGGAAAAAGTTTGAGAGCTGCTATATTAGAGGACAGACTGGTGACCACTGCCTAGATATTGACTCATCCAAGAAACCAAGCAAAGAACTACATGAACTGAAATGTTTCTTGCTTCAAGGAATGCTGTGATACAATACAATTCACCAATCAGACACTCAACTATCTAGCCATCTCTTTTTTATGAGCATAACCAAGAACCTAGCAAAAGCATAGTATGTCCTTTTAGCAACCAAAATAAATACCCCAAGTCTAAACATAAAATTCATGCTACAAGCTGATTCAGACTATATACTGAAGCCATGGCATCATATAAAGTGTAAATCCAACCCAACCAATCAGAAAAACTCTAATTATAAAGGGGTTTGGAAGTTATCATGAGCACATAACCAGGAAAATAGGGGACACCTGTGGAATGGGAGAAAATGCAAATTCCAGAAAAAAACATATTATAGGACAATAAGGAAGCCTCCATCAAGATAAACAAGTTTTCAGGATATGGCTAAGATCCGGAAGCCAGAATAACTTGAAGAACACTACAATAAATTTCAAAGCAGATAGTTCAAAAGAAAAC
>NW_017732111.1:802693-813060 GCF_001890085.2 Hipposideros armiger | reverse complement strand
AATTAAAACTGTGATAAAATCTTTTCCTAAAAAAAGAAATTGTGAGGCAGAAAGGAGAACAGGGTAGAAGCAGACATTATTCACTAAGGAATCGGGTTTTTCCTTAAAAACGAATTGTATGGGTCTTCAGAATCTCAAGGCCAATGTTAGCGTACCCACACCTCTGTGTGAATTACAGAAATGCATCTCTTCTGGAATAAAGTACCTCAATATGCACCCCAAAAGTAGAGCAGAGACAAGATAAGTGTCCCCACTAACTCTGGGAAGAGAACAGCCTGCAAAACTGCAAAATGTCACCAAGTTAAACCAGCTGCAGGGCCTCACATTTGTGTCTTGATCCAAGCATCTTGTTAATTTGTTAACATTTATATTAGGTACAATTTATATTTCAATTTAGATTGAAATGCCATAAAAAAGGAACTAAGTACTACATGTCTTGGATTGTAGTAAAAAAAGGTGAAAAAAGATGGTCTTTGATTATATAGTAATTTATTATTATCTTTTTAAAAACATCTTACAACAATACAGAAAAGTCACCTGTTGTAAGCTGTTTCAGAAAATCAGAACAAACACACCTCACAGCATCAAATAACAGCATCCCTAGCCCACATAACATAATTATTTCTACATGTTTGCTAATTCTAGCATCCAATGGGACACACTGTACTTACAATGTTCAATAAATATTCTTGATGAAAACAAAATACTAATTTAATAAAATAAAAAGTATGAATATCTCTATTGTTATTTGAATGTTGGCATACACTAGTTTCACTATCAAGATATTTAATAAATCCATATTTGACAAATGTGTATATTCTAATGCAATATTCCAAAATAGTTTTTTAATAAGTTTGACTTGTGTAATTAGGCAGTTATATGTGGCTCACTTTGAAAAAAAATGTAGTTAAAAACACAATGAAACATTTAATCAATTTCAGTGAATTCCATTTCCCAAACTCTCTTTCACACACTGATTAAATTCACTTTTAAGTTCTACCGTGTGTCAGGCATTAGGTTCGACTTTTGATGTTAGGGATTTAAAAGTGAATAAAAGTTAATCTCTGACCTTAAATAACTCACAATTGGCTCTTGACAACATAATTTTTTCCAAAATGAGTTCTTGAGAGGAGTAAGAATGATCTGTGCTCTAATGCTTCCCACGGTAAATTGGTTACTCAGAGTGGGTCCCTAATTCCAAAGCCAGCTTTAGGGGTACTAGAAGCTAAATTGGAGGTAGGTCTGTTTGTACAGTTCTCCTGATTTCTGAATTCTTACTTTTCCCTCCATTATCTCAAAATGTCCTCCATTATCTACAATAGTAGTTTTAAAAAGCATATATCAGTACGTTGGTTACAAGGAAATATCCCCCCCCAAAAAAAAAGACAAAAAGAAATGAAACAAATAAGCAACAAGAAAAAAACCTAAAAGCCTTTCTAACGTTATTGTTAAGAATGAAAATGGAAAATATCTGGTTAAAATAGTTTCTGTCACTACCTGAAAAAAAATACTTTATAACTTGAAGCAGGCATATGTATGTCTTTTCTTGAGCTTCATGCCATCATATTAAGTAGTATTCACAGAACTGTACAGTTAAAAAAATTATGCTGCTTTACACTGTGTAAGTTATTTATTTATTTTTGGAAAGTAGTTTAAAGCAATTAAAAAGGTCAGTAAAATACATTCATAAATTAAAATATATTTATCTCCTTTTAAAAATAGAAGAGTGCATAGACAGGAAATACAGATAACGATAAAGAAATGATGAAGGAATGAGACAGGAACGCTTTACCCTGTTCGGCTCCATGCAGTGGACCTGTGAACAGAAACAGTTATAGGCCTTGAGGATATTTCAGGGTAAACTTCAGAGAAATCTTAAATGTGACTTGTGTTCAAAGGTCAACATGCCGATAGCCATTATCTAAATTGTTCTTTAAAATTTTTAGATCTCAATGTCTTTTTAGGCTTTTGCCCCCCAGAAATTGATTTTTGCGTAATCACAGCCTGGGGCTATAATCTGGTTTTTGGGTTGTCCAAAATTTTTAACTCTAGAGTAATATCTTATCCTGACGCTTAATTGTCCTTTAATGGAATTTGTGGAATCTACATTTGTTACGTGATTCTACCTCTCTTTTCCTATTCTTTTTCTGTAATCCAGGGGAAACACATATCTATACCTTTTTCATCTACCTATATTTATTTACTTTATAAAATGTCAGTGAATAAAACTTTAGGTATTGTAATTTCTAGAAGCATGACTGTTGTTAAGGGTTTGATTCTTAAAGAATTAATAAACTACCATGGAGTGTCTGATCCTGCCCCATATACTTTGTCATTCTATGTAGTATAGGGTATGTCATTTTGTAGAATATTAAAATACATGATAAAACAGAAGTAAGAATACATTTCCTATCTGAACTTCTAAAGGAACAGGGAAAATCTAATCTTTTAAACCACATTTTGGATGATTATAACATAACTAGAAATTCTAGTCTCATTTGTGAGACTCTCAAAAACGAGAACTCTATGAAATCACATTTAGTAATGACTTAAGAAAAAAATGGACCTTTCTACTGTGCAAATATAGAAATTCCGGAAGATATACCTTCTCTAAAACTATATTGAAGTTTTAGTCTATATCCTTTGGAAACCTATTTTGTAATGTGACAAATTCTAATTACTTGTTTTATTTTATTTTGTATATTCAGAACTTTCGTTTTAAGTTTGCTCCATGTAACATTATTCTTTGTTGCATTATACTGAATTTCCCCCAAATTGTGTTCCAGAAATTAAAAATATATATATATATATATGATTGTAACCTACTTTAATCTAATATTGCATTTCTACACTCTCTTATAAATGCTTTGTCAATGTACCTAATAACTTCTCTTGGCCTATTAGAATCCACAACAGCTATTGCACTATAATTTTTTAGTGAAAAGTACAGTGAATGTTTGAGAATTTTATTTTTCTAGTTGAGATAGAATTATTACATCCATATTCTTGAATGTGATTTGTACTTCTAGGGATCACAAAATAGGTTGGTTGTTTCTGTTGCCACGATGCATTGAAATCTTGTATATAATCTGCCTTCTAGCATCACCCCTGGGTCTCTTTGGCACTAAATCCAAGTTGTATCTGCCCCTTGAATGTGCCAGGTTATTTTTCTCTTGATACTTTATGTGGTTTGCATTTTTACAAGCTGACTTTGTGTTAGGACAACTATTTTCATATTCCTAACCTATGTTGGTGCTGATGTATTATTTTGTGCCCTCTTCTCTTTGTTAACCTGTCCCAATTTAGAAGTACTTGAAATATTATGTTTATACACTGATCTTGCTATTCCCCCAGAGTTCTAACAATAAATTTAATATTTTGACTTGTATAATAGAGGGTAAAATTTAAAGTTACTCTTTAGAATAACCAAAAGTATAACCTTACACCTTTAAAATAAGAACTTGATTTTAAAGTCATGGCTAAATAATTATTGTGAATATACTTTCTTAAACATATTTACAATATTTTTGAACATTTGACATTAGGTAGTGAAACAGCTAGGCGTAAACTGTAGCTCGTAACCCTTTGTATTAAACGAGAGTATTCTATTCTTAAATTTGGGAAAATGATCATTGTCAAGTTAGACAAAATACTCTCTCAAATATAATAGGTTATATCATGCAGATTATTTTTTATAATTGTCATTACTACAATTCCCTACAGATAATTTGATATCAGTTCAAATCTATCATAAGGTGTTCCATATTTTGAAGCAATTTTTTTAAAGCTCCAGCGCATTTGAAGCAGTTTTTGCTGCTTTACAGTAGCAAAATTCCTTGGTGGCTTCATTAAGATAATCTATACTTAAAATATTGTTCACATATATACTATTTAGGCACACTTTTGGCACTGCGTTGCTAAAGACATTGGTGGTGAATGAAGGAATTCATTTGAAGAAAGCATTTATGCAGTTTCTGGAAAAATTGTCATGTTCTAAATCATATAAATGTTCATTTTCTCAAGAAAAATTAAGTTAAGACCAGAGTATGACTATAAAAGAATGTTTTGATTCAATCTTGCAAATCATTTACCTGAATTACGGGTCTTCCAAAATCTGTGCATCCAAATGAATTTCCTAATGTCACCCCTTTCAAATCTTTTCCCATCTTCTCTCCCCGTTCTTGATTTTGTTAGACTCCTCAAACAAAAGTGTCTGCCTCCCATAAATAGGTTTAAACTTCTCCACATTTTCCCATTAAAATAAAACCAGAACAGACAGGATGTACAAGAAAGATATTACATTTCTCGTTAGGCCTGCTGCTTTACTCTCATTAGGCCCCCTTGATTTCCTGTTAGGAGCTGGGCCCTTATAGCAGAGTATTTTTTCAAGGTTGTCTTTATTGGTTTGACTCATTATCGGAAAGTCTTGTAAGTGAACAAAGCAGCTAGTAGTCAATGTTAATTCCTTTCGAAGTAATATTCATTCTCTGAATTCTTATTTCTCCAAATTATTTAATAAATATATAAATACTCACAAAACAAAGACAGAAAATTTTATCTCATATTAACTCCTTCACCCCCCAACAGTATTTCTATGCTTATCATAGCAGGTCCGTATTTAAAAAATATATATTTTCCAAGAGAACTTACAGGTACATAAACCTCAACATTAAAAAAGTGCTTTAAAACTTTTAATTCTGTCCTAGGTTCTACCACCTCTCATTGAATCTTCAGATTTGATTATCTTTTCCCTGTTCTCAGCTTTCTTAGAATATTTCTTGAATTGCATTTGTTCCTGCCAGATTTATAAAATAAAATTACCTTATTCCCTTTTGACTCTGCACATTCACCAATGCAATTTCTGTTATGTTTTTTTTTCCATTTCTAAACTTTATTAAACAACACAGACATATTTATATTTGGATTTCTGAAGAGTGAATTCTCAAAGTACACAGGAAAAAATAAAATAAAACATTATTTTGAGGGACATATCAGAGTCCCTTCTAAGATATTCTTTTCTGACAGTAATGTCAACACTGATTTTATCAAAGGAAGACTTGGAAGCCATTCTATTCCAACACCTCATTTGGAACTTTGTACAACCTTTCTGTGGCCACTAATATATGAGAGTGGATGTTAAGAGAAACACATTCCTAATTCTATGGTGTTCCTATCAGGGATCAAAAATAATTATGTTTGGATAGCTAACTACATTCTTTCTTAGAGACTTATAAGAATGTCTGTTCATGGAACCACCCATTTTCTTTTGCCTGAGTGCTTTGATTCCTAGGTCAAGAGTATACTGTATTAATTCAATAAACTTATTTTGAATAGTTCCTTTATGTCAAACAAAATACTGCTTGGTGTCTTTGATGCAAGCCAGTCAAGGTTTCTTGGGGAAGATTTTTTTTTTTGCTTGCTATCTATACAAAAACACTGAGAACCCAATTGTTCAATATGATTTTTTCGTACATTCTAAGGTTTAAACTAGCAAAATGATTGTTCAATGTGATTATGAGACAGTTAGCTAGCAATGTACCCAGAATCTCCTCATAAATGACTCATGCATTTTAACAGTGACTTTGGGAAAGATAAGGGTGCCATCTTTTATTATTCCTGGAGCATGATGAAAGATTGTCAAATTGTAAGAAAAGTCAAGTTGAAGAAGATGATACTAGATCATAAATATTTGTGAGAATTGAAGCATTTGTGTATTTTTCTAATAACTACATAAGACTAGCTCCAAATTAATGGATTGCTCATATTTCATTTCAAGCAGCAATTTTCTTGATAAGAAAGTTAAATACAACAATTTTTCCAAGCTTGAGATTTTTATTTTATATTTACTTGAAGAAATTCAAGAAAATATCTGAAAGGCTCCATAAACTCAGTATATCTAAAACAGATCTCATTACCACATTCATTCCCTATGACATCAATGCATGTTCAAAACAAAACCTACTTTTAAGTTAAAAAAACTGAAAAACCAAAAAAAAACACACAAAAAAAAACATTTAAATTCAGTTATTTCTAATTTTGGTTATCACCTTCAACTCAGTATTGAAATTTAGCATCTATGGACTAATGCTTCCTCAGTACTGAGTCCCATCTCCACCAAACTTTTCTGGCAATTAATTATACCTCAAGCATATCTCTGAAATTCGGCCTGTCCTTGCCATTTTCATTGGCATGAGTTTATGTTAGGATTTTGTTTTTACCCTACTACATCCCCCTTCCTCTCCCTCTCCTCCCCCTCCCTCTCCTCCTCCCCCTCCCTCTCCCTCTCCCTCTCCCCTTACCCACATCCCCATTGCAAACACACACCATCAAAGCTCTAGGACTTTGGAGATTCTTTCAGTGAAGGAGTCATGTTCTCTTTTTCTAGCTTCATGAATGCTAGACATTTGGCTTTGAAATCTCAAAATCTTACCTAAAAACCTATATTGATTTTCAGTTTTAGGTTGGACATCCCTTCCTCTGGGAAGTGATTTTTAAAGTGCTCTTTGTAAGTGAGGTGCCTCCTGACACCTCACTGTGTGCTTCCATGCAATGTGGACTAGCCGGTGTTTGCACTGGATTGTAATTTCTACTTGCCATTATGGCAATGGCTATTTCTGTTTGTTCAACATGACATTTTCAACATAAGTACAGTGATTTTTCTATATTATGCAGTAGACACTTAATACCTGTTGGATGACAATCAAATGAATAAAGACAATATGCCCAATACTTTTGGTTTAGGACAAAATTAGCGAAATATAATAGATCTTGTAATATTTCAACCAGCAACCACTCACTTCCTTTCTTCTTACTAAGAGACCACCAAATTTGTATAAACTTACATATCTCCATCTCCATATCTAGCCAAACATGTAAATCCTATTCATTTTCAATAGTTACTTGCTTTCCATCTTTCCTTATATCTGTGATTGGTGATGTGACTTAGTTCTGGCTAATGAGACATACCTAGAATTTTGCTTGGAACATACAATATATATTTTTTTCTTCCCTAATAAAAGGGACAGATGTAAGAAGAGAGCTTGTTGCTGCTATTATTTTCTTCTTGTTCTTGACCAGAAAGTAGGTGTGATTCTTGGAGATGTGGCAGACATGAGTGAATCTCAGGTGACACTCAGGAGGACAAAAACAAGTATGCTAATGAGGAAAAAATCATTTTGGGTCTTTAAAGAAATTGTTGAGCTACCAGCACAAACCTATCACCCTTAGGCTTCTTATCAAGCAACCTATAAATAATCTCAACACCATAAGCAACTGTTCATAAAACATTTTGTTATTGTATTTCATCATTAATATTCTAATCCTCAGCTATATTTGATATAACATCTAATAGAGTATCTGGCCTGTAGTCAATATTAAATAAAATGTTTTGAATAAAAAGTATGAGGAATGGTACTTTTCAGAGTTCTGTGTAAGTTCTCTGAACAATCACAGTCTCGCCCAAAGTGAAATTGATGTAATGTAAAATATACATGTTCCTTGAAAACCTAAAATATAATGAGACACTTTATCCTAATTCAGTCATTTTAATGACAGTTAATGAATTAGATACAAGCAAATAAATAAAAAGAATTTAAGATATGTTTGTCTATAGATGGGTGTTAGATTGGTGTTTCTGAGGGGGGATGAGGACTGGAATCTCCTGCCATCTTACTGAAGTCACTCCTTATAATATTTCCACATAGAAGAAAGTCAATAGCTACTTAGAAAATAAGAATGTACTAATTGATATAAGGTTTTCAACAGTCTTTTTATTCGAACCAATAATCTTTGTTTTTCTCATATTATAATTTTGCTTTTTGGTTTTAAAATTTCTTTTATAGGATAATAGATGCTAATAATTTTGAAGAGTCTTTTTCCTTTGCTTTTTTTTGTTTTAATGTTACTCAGTGCCATTGATAATGATGATGATAATGACAGTGGCTATACTTGTCACTAACCCTAATGAGTATGTTATATGTGTTCTAGCTAGTGTTCTTATTGTCTTGGAAGTCTTTAACACTTCACTATTCAAAGAATAATGAATATTCAAACAAGTACTGATGTGTTCAAAATCACATGGCGAGAATACAAAAGGTTCAGGATGCTCTTGCCCACTGCACAAGCCTGCCTCTTATATGTAGGTCCTCCTTGAAAAAGATTAATCATAGCAAAATAAGCACAGTCTTTGAAATCTCCAAGTTTAGAAACAACTTATGGAAGGCAAATAAAAAAATCTAAAATCAGTTTCAACTTACATTATATCCTGGTTCCACTATGTAAGCAATGCACTTAACCTCAGCCCTGGAGGCTAATCAGTCATCTCATATTACACAGGGATAATATATTTCCATTTTGCAGAACTCCCTTAAGAGTTGTTGATAATAGATCAAGTATGCCTGTCAAATTATGATTTAACGTTTTTGTTGTTCTATATATGTTTTTTAGTTTCTAAATTTTTGGAAATTACTATATAATCCTTAATTATAAAAGGGTATGTAAATGTTATTAGACTAAACATAATAGTATTTGACACATAGTAGAAACTTGAAAATTATTATTTAAAATAAAAATAAAGATTCTGGGTTTTGCATTTTCTGAATTAGTTCTTGCATTATTAGCCAGCTAATATCAACAACAACCCCGAGCCACATATTTACATACACAGAATATCATTAACTGGAAATACAAAGTATAAATTGGATTTGTGATGTCCTATTGCAAACAGCTATCTCCTTTACACCATCACTGAATGTAAGACAGAAGAGGATTTAACTTCAAAGTGAATGGTAGCCTAGTCATCTTCTTCCGTACTTTTTTCCCATGATTAATAATGATTTTATCTAGTTGCTTTCTCATTTGTTTTTCCAGATACACTAAAAACTATAACCTCTGCACATTTGCAACAAGTTCAACAGCAAATTAGATTAGTAATTAGAAAGGCTAGTTCCCAAATGCCAGCCAAGAACAGGTTACCAAATTATGCTTTATAGTTAAGGAGTATAAATGCAAACTCAAGATGCACATTGTCAATTTTAAATCTTTATCTCCTTGGAAATAAGATTGTATCTTACAATATTTTAATGCATATTAAACTATGTGAGGTTTTGTTTCCAAGGAATTAAAATGCTTTATCTCTCATATCTATATAAGAGCTAGATAAGTATATAAATATGTATATGTATACATACAAAGAGCTATGTGCACATATAGTTAAGTGTTTAATTTAAATATATTTAGTAGTTATATATATACACATATATAATTACACATATATGTGTATATATATATATTTAACTGTTAGTCCATATATTAATCTATTATGAAATAACAATATTTAATGTAGAAGTGTATCAGCTGATATGCTGTGGGTTGTCATAAATCAAAACCCCAAACTCAGTCTATAGGTTTGCAACAAACTTTAATACACATTTATTTAAAAGCATGTCTTAAAGAATTCACAGTGTTAATCAAAATGTATTTAAATATGAAGAAAATGAATAATGTATTATAAGTTGCTTATACCATTGCATGAAGACCCAAAACATGCAGGTTTTGTGAACTGATTTGGTCCGTTTCAATACATTTCCTTGCCTATACTTAAAATGCTATAGCACATCTTAGAACATGACTTTCACAGTTATATGATTTTGTTTTTCAATGAACATTATACATTGTTTAATTTAAAAGATGAAGGGAAGGCATTATTCTGTAAAAGACAAAAATGAAGGGATTTCAATGCAAATGTCAAGTTGCCTGTGTCTAGGATATAAAGAGCTTATAGCTTTAGATTTTCTTTTCTTTTCACAGATCCATTAATTAAAGATTATGTTTAATCTGTTACAAAAGTCACATCTGGCTTTTTGAACAGTCCCATCAGTGGCACCTACAAGCCATACTTAACATTAAATAGAAAGATAGGATCATTGATTACAAGGTCTTGGAGAGTAGCCAATCTACAAACCCAGAGGTGCTTTTATAAATACAGCTGTAACAGGCTGGACAAATGCTAGAGGTAGATAACAATAGAAAGTTGAGGAAATGCTGTGAATTAAGGCAGATGGGCTTTTCAGGAAGCACTCTTATTTTAGGAAAATGTCATAACTTCCAGGCAACAGACCAAATTTTCATCCATCTGTATTTTTCTTCAGACGGCACTAACAAACCAGGTGTTTTCAATATTCAGGTGTCTGTTGAAAGCATAGAAAATTTAGATTATTTAGCCAACATTTTACTTTCAAAAGTTTTTGAGAAAATATTCATGCAATGTTGTATCCCCAACAGATAGCTGCCATTTTAATATATACTGTTGTTTTTCCTGCCATGTTTTACTAGAAACGCCAATATTCAAAACAACTATGGGTCTGGCC